>NC_045153.1:30244957-30467457 GCF_900700415.2 Clupea harengus
ACACACACAGACAGACATACACACCAGAATGTGTTTCAATTAAAGATAAAAGCAGAGCAGGCTGAGAATTGAGATCATATTTATAATTCATGCAACTATTAATCCCAAAAGCAGGACACTTTTTAGACAAGCTCCACCCTGCTGTGCGTGGAGACCCCGTGCATACATGGAAAGATCGTTATTCTGTTTTAATATGTCATTCACAAGCCCGGGGGAATTGAGCAGTAATGTCAGACTGTGATGACAAGCTTGTCTGATTGAACACCATTTCATGTGGGTCTTCTAGCGGGCCCTTGGCTCAGGGGAGGTGGTTGCTCACTGTCCTCCTGCATAATGGATTCAAAAGGGAAGTGCTGGAGTCGGTAGAGTCTGTGAGGCTGTGACAGAGGTGATGTGCTAAATGGTGATGAGAGAAAAAGAGTGAGAGTGGGAGAGTGAGAGAGTGAGGAAGAAAGAAAGAATGAGAAAGAGAGAAAGAGAGAGAGAGAGAGAGAGAGAGAGAGAGAGAGGGGAAGGAGAATAGGATAGTGATGATGTGAGGACGACCTTGATGCTGTTCACATTTTGGGGTCAGATAATAAGAAGCAAACTGACATTAAAATTTTAAATGTGGATGACTGCATCAGGTGATGAAGAAGACGAAGAAGAGGAGTATGCATGTGTCCTTTGACACGCCATCAAAGGCCATATGCTCAGGCTTTCAGTAACATGCGCTGACACTTAAGAAGCTGTAGACGTGTCATAACGATGAGGCTTGGCCATTAGACCCATCGCATGAACTGCACATAATTAGCCACCAGCTCTACCACAGGGGGTGAGGTTAGTGGAGATATTAATCTAGTCCTCATCACCAATCCAGTGCGCTAATGAAGAACAGGGAGTGTGTGAGGACACATCAACCTGTCACAGCCCCGACGGGGGACACTGCTGAGAGACAGCCCCGACGACCGACACAACCAAGCTGTATCTGACTGAAAGAGGATGAGTGACTGAATATGAAGACATGTTGCATTCTGACAGCAGCACAGTGTCCTTATTAGTTAATAGTTAATGAGTATGACACCACATTCAGCAGTCACCTCACAGGCCAACATTCAGAGAGCTCATACAAACAGCACAGCACACACACATACATACATACAGAGAGCACATCTAAACTGCACACACACACACACACACACACATACATACAAAGAGCACACACACATACATACAGGGAGCACATCTAAACAGCACAGCACAGCACACATACATACAGAGAGCACATCTAAACAGCACAGCACACACACACATACATACAGAGAGCACATCTAAACAGCACAGCACACACACATACATACAGGGAGCACATCTAAACAGCACAGCACAGCACACATACATACAGAGAGCACATCTAAACAGCACACACACACACACACACATACATACAGAGAGCACACACAAACAGCACAGCACAGCACACATACATACAGAGAGCACATCTAAACAGCACACACACACACACACACATACATACAGAGAGCACACACAAACAGCACAGCACACACACATACATACAGGGAGCACATCTAAACAGCACACACACACACACATACATACAGAGAGCACATCTAAACAGCACAGCACACAGCACATACATACATAGCTGCATGGAAAGAAGACGGAGGGGAATTCCATAGGGCAGAAATAATATGGACACTAAATGACAAGCTTCGCTCATGTTATCATACCCATGGTTCACGTATCAATTCACACATAATCCATCATAGCTGAAAGGGCAGGCTGTATTTGAAGCCACTGATCAAAGTGTTCTGAACGCCTCTATGGGAGTGTTCCGTTGCAATGTCATTCCCCAAACGGCTGCGGTTTGGGAGGGTTTGCACAATTGGCACAAAACCTCGCTCATGGTGGAAAGCGATTGAAAAATGGAAATCCAGAAAGTGGAAATACAATAAGTCTTTAAGAAACAAATGGCATTCAGGTCCAGACTTGTTTTGCAGCCAATTATATAAAACTATTTTTTTTTTTAAATAATATGCCAATAGCCCACTAATCCTTTTGACAGAGCTGTGAAGTCAAAACTTCACTTCAACCTGGGGAGGCCCTGTGTAGACTGGATGTGAAAACATTAAAGATTAACTCCAAAACTTAATTGTGGCTAAACGCCGGCTGGCCCAAAGCATCTCCTGCGAGTCTGCAGGGGTCTCTGCTGCCTTTATGCAGCTGTGTCTGAAGAAGGGATTATCAGTAGGAAAACAGGAGGGCTAAGTAATGGCTGCAGACAGCAATATGGTTCATTAATCCTACAGTAAACAGAGTTAAAAAGCAACTTCTTGTCTTGAGTTCAGTAAACAACACTCGTACCTCACAAGCAAAAAGCCTCTATTGCTGCCATTCACATTCCACACCGCAGACATCTTTACATTTGAGGATTATTCAGAATGAATGGCAAACAAGCAACATCAAAGATCACACTGCAGAAATAATTAAAGGGGTTTGTATGTAAACATTGTGCTATAGCCTCCCAAGACATTCCTGGGCAGAACTGATTAATACAATCTTAATTGGATTTTATATAATATATAGACATGGCTCCTCAACCGGACTGGGCAGTAAACGTGGCCACAGTATTTAACTCAAAATAAGGCAACAAGAAAACGTCTACGTGCTTTTATTGGTATACACTGGTCTGGCTTCACTGTTATATTTGAAACTCAGCGCCTTCTCCCTGCAGTGCTCGGCTGCTCTGGGATCAGTGCTTCACTGAGTTTGAAGTCGCAGTTTCCCTCCTAGTGGCTCCGCCAGGACACAAGGGCCCTGTTGAATGTTTTATTGTCAACAGCACAACTCTGCTAAAGATCAAATAAGCTTTCAAATCAAACCGGCAGTAAAGATTTAAATAAACGATTTGTACACATTTCTGCGGAGTTCATTCAAGGTTCTGAACCAAACTGGACTCACATCAGAACAATAAAATATATTGATGTTATGAGCATAGGAAACTGCCGTCAGAGCCTCTGAGTCTAAAACTACATCATTCAGTATGCTGCCAGCGACATTTTACCTAAGGCGTCTTGCCTTTGACTAGAGTCTGAAGCCCATCCCTCTCTGCTTCCTCTGGTGGGAACATGAAGGTGCTGCAGAGAGGCAGTGGCCCCTGCCTGCTCATTACGGACAGAGGAGTATTTTAAACCCCTGCTGTTGCTGGTTGATAATTGATAAGGTGAACCGGCTGACTCTAGCCTGACTCGGAGTCTTCCAGCGAGGTCCCATAGCAACACACACACAGAGTGTTTTACAGCATGCTCTGAACTCCCTGCCAAGGTCCGCAACGCGATCCCACCGGGACGCTTTGCTAAGAGCGCAGTTTTGAAGTGGGCAGAATGAACGCTTTTGTGTCAAATGATGAAACGCTTCAGAAATATAAACGCTGATGAAATGGGCCGTACTAAAATAATGGAATTGGAATTCTTTTTTTGGCTGATGAAAAAAAAATATTTGCAAAAATAATTTTCTCTATATTTGATTTTTTTCTGTGTCCTGCCTTCCACCCAGTTCATTAGGCATAGAGGAAGTTGAGGGGGAGTTCTTTGGGTGGGGTAGCGCTGTGCTGTGCTGTGCCTCCTGTCCAGATGCTTTGTGTGGAAAGGCGTGGGAGGCTTGGTAATGAAAGTGAAGCCCCTGCAGGGTGTGTCACGCCGAGCCGGTCATTTAATCACTGGTGTCTTACACCTCATGAACTCTTCCTCCTGCACCTGCCGTGACTATAAACAGCCTTTCATCGATGGCCACCCATCTGCCTTTGCAACACGTTCACATACTTCTCAACTCCCTCCGATACAAACATCAATGAGACGGTGTGCCAGAGTGGTCATGGGGCCAATCAATTGACATGATCCCAAGTGGGATAAGATATTAATAAAACATGTTCTGATGGGACTAAGCATGAACATTTACATTATTGACAAAAAGGCCTCCATTTTGTCTAAGGTCCATTGACAATACAGTTGCCTCTTTGTAAAGGTTTATTATTATATATTAGTGCTGTCAATTGAACAAAAAACACTATTGTTTAATAGCATCTTTTAAACTCTGAACACAGACTTTCTCCTATGAACTACAGATATACAATAAAACCATCAAGGCCATTAAAAAAGACTATCAGCTTGAAAGCCGTATTTGTTATGTGTGTAGCACGTAAAGTGTAAAGGGACTTTTATTTTGAAACGGGGATTGGGATGAATACAGGGAGAAGAAGAGAAGAAGAGAAGAAGAGAAGAAGAGAAGAAGAGAGGGTCTTTTGAGGAGGGAGATACTTTGGAGGGTGCTAGCGCCTAGGTCAGCCAGTGGGTGGTTAGAATGCAGTGTGTAGCCCTTTGGGTTAGTCGAAGTGCTCAGTAAACTTGAAAGCTTGTGAATTAAACTAAGCTCCATGTCAGGTGGACGCTGGATGGCCCAAGATATTCCAACCATTATACATGCACTTACAGAAATAAGAAAACCCAGCATTAATTGTGAAATTTTTCTAAACGCATTAAATGTTTCAAATTGCGATTAATTGCTGTGTTGTACACACACACACACGTACACTGTGCACGCACATACAAATATATATATATATATATATATATATATATCTGTGTGTGGGTGTCAATCTTCCACTGAAAGTAGATGATATATATAGAAAGTCATATTTTTCATGAATATTCACAGTCTCACAGAAGCAAAACATTTTGAAACACCTCCACAGTTTCTCGCCTCAAAGTCAGTAAATGAGATAGATGACAGGCTGAAAGTGGCTGAAAGTGGGCATACTTGCTACTATCTTGTTTTGGGCGAGTCTCCTCCTGAGTTCAGACGTCTCGACCGGGGCAAACAGATGGCCCAGTCTTGCATGAGAAACCCGGTGCCTCACGTCCCCTCAATCAGACACCTACCTCCATTCAGTGTCCCTGAAGTGCAGGCCTGCAGCCAGTCGGACCAAGTTACCACCCTTTACATTTCTCATGTTATCAAAACTGACAGTGCAGTCTAGTGCAGAGATAGAATGCTAGTTGTTCCTTGTAGGACAACCTGTTCTATGACCCCCACTCTCCCTTTCATGGGGCTGCTTTTAGGCGATGCGAGCGTGGGCTGTCGAGAGGACATGGTGGTCTGCCGGAGGAAAACTAGAGTGGAATGGGGGGCCGGGATAAAGGCTTCAGCAGGAGCCGAGTAGTGACAGGTGCGGCCAAATCCCCTGAATATCCACCTCACTCCTGAGGCCGCGTCACGTCCAGGCACTAAATCTGCTGGCACAGAATCTTCTGCCTTGGTGCGGACATCTCCGCTAAGTCTGGTGCCTGCCTGTACTGTACTCTGTGCAGTATTTATACACGTATCACTTCCACAGCATGTTCCTGACTGATGGCACCATGTGTGTGCAGGATCTCCCTGGCTGTCTTCTACAATAGCAGTAGAGTATACAATGGGGTTGGATGAGCGAATATACTTTTCTTACTGAGAGGAGATTTGGAGGTGCTATACGACATCATGCTGCTCTGACTGTCACTGTGTGGCCTTGGACTGGAATGAAGAGATGAAGTTCCAATCCCAGTGCCAGATACCCATCCCACTAGACCGGCAGAAAGCCTCCAAATCTTAAGCAGTGTGTGCGCGCACACTCAGTCCATTTTTTAAACAGCACAGTCTCCATCTCAAGGGGCTACTACACAATTGTAGCTATGATAATTCAGATCATTTTCATGGCTGCCACAAACACCACTGAGAAGAGCAGAACTAATGATGCCACGGGATACATAATTACCTGGTAATGGCTTCATTCTCTGTGGAGTGATCTGTTCAAGATCCATTACGGGCAAATCTGTTTGCTCTTCTTCCGACTTTAATTTCACCCCGGAGGATCATTAAGGTGAGGTGACTACTCTAGAAACATGATGCCTGACCACACCATGCAAAAATGTGGTTGTAAAAACGGAAATGAGCTTATTGACAATAAGCCATTCACTGCTTTCATGTATTTAAAATCATATTCAAATCAATGGAACATTATATTTCAGATGTCAGTAGCGTGAGCTTCATTTTTAAACACACCAAAGTGAAAGGACTGTTTCATGTTCTGCTGCTGATGTTTCATGTTCCGCTGGCTCCTCCAGTATTCCCTGAGCTGTGTACACACTAACTCAGATCCCTGTGTGAGTTCTTACGTGAACACGGAGTTCACTGAGGTGGTGCACTTCATCATCACGGGGCTTCATTTATCAAACTCTCCTCCAAGCCCTCAGCCGCCACATGACAGCACACTGATAAAATGACTGCGAGTTAGCTGGGATGATTTGCCCCCGGGTGATGACGGCAGAAGTTGTTAAAAGAAAAAGGGTGATGTGATGATTAGAGCGATGTGGTGTGTTGCCGCGGCGAGGAACAGAGCAATCACCAGCGGGCCGTCTCTCGGCCACCCCGGCTCTGCCGAGGAGGAGAGGGGCTCTGCCGTAATGGGGCCAGCCCGTGCACCTCATTACCGTATTGACAGATATGAAGTGTGGCCGAGTGTTAATAGTGTGGCCGCTCGTCGCCTACTGAAGATGAGATAACGAGAGATCAGAGGGGTGAGCTCCTCCGCAAAACACTCTGATTAAAACAATGCAAGCGCCTTGGCATGAAAAGGATATGATTCAATTATATTTCTGTGTGCTTTGGTGCTTCAGTCCACATGTCTGCCAGTCATTCATTAACTATTTGCACAGTTTGTTACTGTATGGAAGTCATTTGGATATAAATGTTTGTAAGTGGAGTTAAAATGTTGGAAATAGTGAACACCACCTCACTTTCATATTGTGTTGATTGGGCATTAAACGCATTACTGGAGTCTAAATGCGAGGCACACTGTTAAATATTTCCTGTAAAAACGACAGTAAGTTACTGGCAGCTGCTGGCCAGTAACGTATAGATCTTTTCTAGTATTTCATCGACATAGTATTCACAGTAACAAGAAGACTGCTGTAAAAAAGTTATTATCTCCAGTGAATAAACACTTTGACTTGACTTTACTTGAATTACCAGAAGAAAGTCAACAGTAAGTCAGTTTTTTAGCACTGTTTATGCTTTTAAATCTACATTAGAGATAAGGCTACTGTAAAGACAAACAGCAGTATCTTACTGGCAGCAATTGGCCAGTGAATTATTCTAATGTTGTTTTATAAGGATCTACTGTTTAACATATTAAAGTAACAATAACGCTAATGTAATTACAGACAGGCTGAAATAGTTGGACCACCCAGTGGTTGGTTCTCAGTGCACTCGACTCAGGGACACGGGAGCTGTAGTGTGGCTGGTATCAGAACCAGTGTTTGGGTTTACAGTGCACTCGACTCAGGGACACGGGAGCTGTAGTGTGGCTGGGATGGATCAGAACCAGTGTTTGGGTTTACAGTGCACTCGACTCAGGGACACGGGAGCTGTAGTGTGGCTGGGAGCAGAACCAGTGTTTGGGTTTACAGTGCAACTTTATCTGTAAGTCTGGAGTGTGTTTACTGTGCCACCAATGCCTCAAACAAGGCTTGAATTACGGCAAATCACAACTGCATTATGGGAAAATGAAAAGGCACTGTTATGGACATCAATGTTTTGCGTGATTAGCATAATAATGATTCAAAATAACAATAAACGGAAATGTGAGCAGTGTAGTTTCTTTGGGATGTAAATTGTACATATCTTACACCTGTACACACACTAGCACCTAACCAGCATTATCTCTGAATTAAGCATGTAAGAAACTGGAGGTGCAAATAGATGCTAAAACAGTGAGCAATAAGCTCAGATTCAGAAGATTTACTGACAGACTAACATTAACATATGGGATACTGTCATTGACACTGCCACAATTTCTCAGTTTCTCAGCAGGCGGCCGCGAATCAAATCAACAACATTTAGTCTGTAACACCAAACTACAGAGATACTCGATTTTTGAACCTTTAAATTACATGTTTATACGTCCCTAAGTGGATCTCATCAATCATGCAGGCAGAAAAAGAGCTTCCCATATTTATAAATCTAAATAGAGTTAGAAAAGCAACTCCTAATGTTTTTTATGGCTATTTTTGAGTGGTTTAGCCGACAGTGATAATTATGCCGGAGGAATCTGCAGAATCTCCATTACATAATGACCTGGCCGCGGCTAAAATAAATAAACGCTCACCGCAGTAGAAGTGGATGTGCTTCAATGAGGCTGTGCCAAGGAAACAAAACTGGAGCGCTGAGCCAATCACACACACTGGCAGCCATTAGACTTAATATATCCCCTAGCAACCGCCATCGCCAGGCACAATACGTGAGATTAGTCCAAATAACTGTCAATTCTGACTCTCAACAAACAACAAAACAACAAACAAATCAAAGAAAATCAAATATCTGAGGTTCCGTGTAATGACACAGACACAGGGATGGTGTAAAAGGCGGCCTGAAAAGCACATAAATATCACTCACCAATGCGGAGGAAGCGTGTGCTTCCACACACACCCTCTGCCCGCTTGCTTTCAGCGGAGGATGCTGCTGCTGCTGCTGCTGTGTGCCGTTTCTCAGCAGGGCAAACGCAATCAACAAGCAGGCACAATTAATTTCCCCCTGCACAACTCAGTTAGGACTGCAGGCACATCCACTCATGGCTTCATACTAATTGCCCCAGGGGTATCACATGGCTGAGGGAACCCTACCAGTGAGGCCATTGCAGGACCGTCTTGGATTTCAATGGTGCACTAACACGACGCTTCCTCCTTACTAATGTGAACAACATCTTCGGCTTCAGCTACTTTACCTAACTAATATGTAACATACTTTTATATTATATCTGTGTCAATATTCATTAAGTTGTATAACAGCTCACAAACGTACCATATTAAAGCTCACCATTAAAGAACGAATATAGAAATAGCATTCCAAATGAGATGCTACAGGGTGGGCAACAGCCTGGACCACCACAGAATTCTCTTTCCAGCTGGCAGAAATCAAAGCCACCACAGGCAGCAATCCCCCAGAAGGCGAAACGTCCCAGCAGGCGCAGGTCTGGGCTCAGTGGGGGTGGGGAGTGAGAGGTGAGATGGTCTGTGAGGGCCACGGCGAGTGGGAGGTCTGGGATCTGTGTGGGTGGGGAGTGAGAGGTGAGAGGGTCTGTGAGGGCCGCGCCGATTGGGAGGGTGGAGGTCTGGGGGTAGGTGGGGGTGGGGAGTGAGAGGGTCTGTGAGGGCCGCGCCGATTGGGAGGGTGGAGGTCTGGGGGTAGGTGGGGGTGGGGAGTGAGAGGGTCTGTGAGGGCCGCGGCGAGTGGGAGGGTGGAGGCGGCGCTCCTCCCTCAGGTAACCCGGGGTGATGAGTGCAGCCCCACGCTGTGATCACAAGCGACCGCGCGCATGTCTGTCCCACTCCCCATGCTAATGCCTCATCAAAGCCTCTCAGCAGAGGCCTGGAAACATGTGTCTCTCACACTCAGGATATACACTACAAATTCTCATTCACATACTATTCTCATTTGTAGTTCCACGTTGGTGGAACGAACTGCCTAATACTACCAGAGCAGGGGCGTCCCTCTCTACCTTCAAGAAGCTTTTGAAGACCTAACTCTTCAGAGAGCACCTCCCTTCCTAACTGGCACCTTGACTAGCGCTTAACTTGCACTTCAGCAGTTACATTCCTGCACTTCTTTTTCCTTTCTAGGTTGTTTTTCTAATTCTTATGTAAAGTAGTATTTATTGTTACACCATGTTTTTTATTGCTCTTAGCTTGACTGTTCTCTCCCTTGTACGTCGCTTTGGACAAAAGCGTCTGCTAAATGACTAAATGTAAATGTAAATGTACACTCCAATACAAAAAGAGGAAAAGACAAGTAAGGAGCAACAGGAAGTGGAAAAAATCATGTCAATATCATGAAGAGGGAAAATGGGTAGGACCTGAGGTGGAGTCAGCTAACTGCCTCAGTATGAAAGAGGGGGTGAGGAGGAGAGAGGAGGAGGAGGAGAGGAGAGGAGAGGAGGAGGAGGAGGAGGAGGAGAGGAGAGGAGCTGGTGGTGAGATGGAGAGGGGAGGGTGGTGGGGAGAGGAGAGAAGAATAACGTGTCAGAAATGAAGATAATTTAATTAAATGTGACTGCTGCTGGGAGAACCACTCAGAAATGGTGAATAATGATGTGGTCACAGATACTCAAGGCTGCTCAAGGTAAAGACTGTGCTGAGGAAAAGGGTATAAAGAAGACTGGGAGGTAAACACCAGCTAAACTGACAACACATTCTGTTCTGAAAAAAGAGTCATGATATGTGAAATCCAATAATAAACCAAACAGAACAAAAGAAGAACACAGGCGTATTGTAGGTAACTGCATTTTCAGACAGACTGCTACAAAGGATATCAAACCAAATGTTCTTTAAATATAATGTTTTGTTGTTGTTTTTCTTTTTTGTGTCTTGTGGCACGGCTAAATCTTTCACTGATCGGGTAAGGAGAGACAGTGAAAAAAACACCTGAAGCGGAATCAACTTCAAAATCCTCACAAAAGACGAAAGCCCCAACGCTCCAAGACCCAGAATGCACTGCACTGCCTATGGGTGGTCACAGCTAATGCCCTCATTCCCTCTCCACCATGCCATGGCTGGTCCAGAAACAGCCCCTCGCGTCACACAGCCACTCCCCACTGGCTAATTGCCCACTTATTCATGAGCGAACGTCAGGCCTGCCTCAGTGGACTGTGTGTGCCGACAGCAGCGTAGCCCCGCCGTGCCGTGCCGTGCCACGCCGCACGCTCCCTCCAGCAGTGGCACACTGGGTCAGTGTGGAGATTGGCTGCTGTCCTCTAGGAGTTGACTCCATTAGTGAGCACTATCAGGTCCTCACTGGCACATTGGATGTTAGAGTTGGGGGGTGTGGGGGGTATGGGGAGGGTGTTACATACTGTATGCACTCTGTCTCCAGAGAGGAGTCCTCTCGCCCAGTACAAACTGCTGTGCATACAAAAAAAAAATCAATCTTGTTAACCTCAATATTGATATAAGTGTATATCTGTTGACATGTACAGTGGTGGGAGCACAGAGCCATGTTCAGGCAGAGAATGGGGAACTGCATAACAGAGCATTCCAAGGACACAAGGATGGGGCCTCAGAGCGTAAAGGAGTGAATGACAGACTGAACTCAAATAAGGAAGTGATGGAGCTTACGCTTTGTTGCATTGTCCTCCACACAATCCTCTGGCAAGCAGCGTGGAAGAAAGAGACAGGCATTTTACTGACAATGTATCTCTACAGCACAAAGAACAGAACAAATAACAGACAGAGAGAGGGAAAAAAGAGACGGAAAGAAGAGGAGAGGTGTGTGTGTGTGTGTCTGTGTGTGTGACAGAGAAAAAATGTGTGCACAATATGCTCTGTAATAAACCTTTCAAAGAAACTGCTCTATATAGGCAATTAATGACCTCATTTTCACATCTAACTGCTGGTCTATTATCTCCTATCGCATACTCCATCAGCCAACGCTAACAAGTGCCTGCCTTTGTTCAGCAAACATTTCACAATATTTTCTCAGTTGTTCCTAAACATTGACGATGTAATCACTGCTGGCATTGCCACATGAATTTTGATTGAAGGCAAGATATTTCAGGGAGATAGATGGGCTTTTTAAAGGCATAATTTTAAAATGACCTCACTTCTGACTCTCATATCTCTCCCTGCTATATTCAGAGCAGGCTGAGCACCCAGGCTCCTGTGATAATCCTTAATGAGAACTGTCCCTCATCTGAATTGGGCTGTCAGATCCACGTTACCCACAGCCAAGCTCCAAGTTGAGCATCAAGGTTGTTTGAGGTCAAGCTGCAGAGAACTTCTAAATCTGTGAATTCAAGGCGGCTACTGGGGATCGGCGGGGCCAACTAGCAAACACGATGAACGAGGTCTACCCTCGCCTGCTCCTGCTCCTGCTCCTCCTGCCTCTCCCACTCCTACCAGAATGTTTGCTGTACACAAGATGACTCTCTTTTGTTGACTTCAAACACCATTGTGTTTGTAAGACAAACAGCCCTGATCCGCCAGAGACGACGGGAGCACCTATCTCCCTGTCGTCCCGGGAGGAGCTGCCAATTTGTTAACAAACACAAATCAATAAAGGAGCCTGACCAGAAGACAAAAACAAAGAATTAATTTCCGGCACTGGAGGGGCCCAGCGACTGGAACTCATAAGCTTTAATCAACAATGTCAAGTCCGGGTATGACAAATTATGTTTACAGTCGGGCGGTGTCATTTCAGCTGCTCCTGACTCCCTTACCAATCTGTCCAGGCTGGTGCCAGCCGCTGTGGTGGGGTGCTCCTCGGGGCTGTAGGGCCTGAAGCGGGCGTTGAACACATCCGAGATGCCACGGGCAGACCTGCCCATTCCTGAGGGCTTGGGTTGACCGCATCCTTGAAAAACCTGTAATTATGAGAGAGAAATGTGTCCCACTGTTGTTCTGCAGGGAAGGGCTAGAATTACTTGTGACTAAGAGAGGAAACGAAAACAATATGCCGTTCCAGTATGTTAAGAACTTGCCGTTTACCCCAAGATATTCCCAAACATGGAGGATACTTAAAGCTCAACGTCACATGAACTGAACCGTGGCTGTAATACTTTATGTTGGGATCTGCCTAACCACATGTCATTTTACGGCTTTAAATTATGGGAGACACTGTGCTCCTGGTATGCCGTACACGTAGGCAAAACTCTATTCCAACATAATGCTTTCCGTATTATAAGCAACCACTTGGCAGATCCAATTTAGACCGGACTTCTGCCAAACCAGCAACATGTGAACATGAGAATCTCCTCATGGGCACTTTGAATTTCTGACCCCCTTTGAGTAGCAACAATTTGTGGGTAAAAGAAAATGCAGTGTAAGACAGGAAGCCTATTAACTACTGTGAACAGGGCCTGGATACTCCCACCAGTAGCAAGCATGTAATCCAAAATGCATAGCTATAATAGGTATAATTGAGCTCAGGTTTCAAGGGCACTTGGGCTTAGCATGTGGGTGATTGCACCCAGGGTCTGTGTAAAACACACACACACACACACACACACACACACACACACACACACACACACACACACACTTGAAGAAGTCAAACATTTAGAGCAGAGGCTAAATGTGTCCCATATTAAGTCTGTGCCAAAATGTGCTGGACATACTCTGTGGGTGATTTCTACAGTGTTATCTTGCATATTCATGATGGCTTCTGAGATCTTGACATCGATCGGCTCCATTACAGACTCAATGTTGAAGGGTCCTTCCAGCCTCTCAGTCACCAGCAACATGGCATCTGTCACAACAGAGGGAGGGAGAGAGAGAGGGAGGGAGAGAGAGAGGGGGACAGGGAGGGAGAAAGGGACAGAGAGAGAAAGTTTTCAGCAGACAGTATATAATAATAATAATAATAATTCATTTTATTTGTAACGCACTCTTCATTCAGAGACACTAACAGGACAAGAGTCTGACACTAGAGGATATATCACATCTCTTTGGCTACAGAGACAAACAGGACAAGAGTCTGACACTAGAGGATAGATCACATCTCTTTGGCTACAGAGACAAACAGGACAAGAGTCTGACACTAGATCACATCTCTTTGGCTACAGAGACAAACAGGACAAGAGTCTGACACTAGAGGATATATCACATCTCTTTGGCTACAGAGACAAACAGGACAAGAGTCTGACACTAGAGGATATATCACATCTCTTTGGCTACAGAGACAAACAGGACAAGAGTCTGACACTAGATCACATCTCTTTGGCTACAGAGACAAACAGGACAAGAGTCTGACACTAGAAGATAGATCACATCTCTTTGGCTACAGAGACAAACAGGACAAGAGTCTGACTAGATCACATCTCTTTGGCTACAGAGACAAACAGGACAAGAGTCTGACACTAGAAGATAGATCACATCTCTTTGGCGTGCCAGCAGTGTCATCTTCATCTTCATCAGTTTCTTCTATTCTACCTGTCACCTTGAGATGCAAGCATGTTCAAAAATCTGTGATCTGTTTCTATCTGAAAGTAACTTTTTTCAGCAGAGCACAGATGGCGATGCCATTCTAGGAATAGGAAGTGAATACATTAAACCACCACATACAGTACATGAATTTAACAACTTTTTAAACAGTTCCCTCGGTGACCCCACCAGTGGAAAGCAGCTTTCTATTTTTAACACAAATGTTCATTTCACACTTTCACACTTTATTGCTGTATAGGACAGAATATGAATGTGCAAATTAAACAGTCACTAAAATGTCTAATGTAAGACATGACATTGATTTACTTTGGAATTGAATCTGGGGCTCATGTTTAACCACAATGAAATGTGTTATTTTTTTTTTTTAAAACATTCCTTAGCATTTCAATTCCCATTTCCACTTAATATGAAGAGCACTGATAACTGGTATGGATATCTTTGGGGCGGGGCAGGGCAGGGCAGGGCAGGGCAGTGCAGGCCTTTAAATAGAAATGCATCCTTGGAGGTTAACTTGTGTTGGGGAGGTGGGCAGGCAAACAGCTTGGCACGGGCATCTACAGCACAGTTCTATTTCCTCTCAATTATGCTGAGCTTTTGAAGAGATCTCCCACTCCGTTTACACTCACACTGCAGCGCAAGACGGAACAAAAGCCCCATGACGCTCTCTGAGATCTCTGTGACACAACATCAAGAAGCAGAGAAAAAAGGCTCTCTCAGAATATAACAGACGCTGAGGACATTCAAACCCACTTTAGTCAAAATGTTGCAACCATTTTGACTGGACCATCTCTCTCAAAACAAAACAGATAAATTCAAGACCATTTATAGTCGAAGTTTTAAATGCAATACTATGTGGAAAAAATAAAATGAAGTTTTGTGTATTATCCAAAGCATTTCTCTCGCAGAGCCCTCAGAAGAGGAGAGCTATGTTCAAAACCAAGCTGGATTCAGTCCTCTCGAGCCAGTAAGGGTCAATAGAGGAGAAAGTTGGACAAATGGAAAACGTTATCAGATGGGCAACACAGCATGTGCAAGCAGGAGAACAGTCTTCAAACTGTGCCACACTTATTGAACAGGGTGGGAGGGGCAGAGAGAGAGAAAGAGAGAGAGAGAAAGAGAGAGAGAGAGCAGGATGAAGAGACAGGAAAGGGGAGATGATGCATGAGGGAGATTAAAGAAGAGAAGTAGGAAAAACAGAGAGGAGAGAGGAAAAGAAATGCATACGGGTGGGGGCACAGCGTTTAGGGGTCAAGTTAGATCAGCGATGCTCACTGCAGTCGTGCAGCAGGGACACCCTAGCTTCCCGAGAGCTGGGAGTTAGCACACACACACACACACACACACTCTGCTCACATGGAGAATGGATGGAGTTAGCACACACACACACACACACACGCACGCACGCACGCACGCACGCACGCACGCACGCACGCACGCACGCACGCACGCACGCACGCACGCAGGCACGCAGGCACGCACGCACGCACGCACGCACGCACGCACACACACACACACACACTCTGCTCACATGGAGAATGGATGGATCTCATTTAAGGGCAGTGCTCTGTCTCCTCCATGGTAAATGTGGGGCTCCTGTGGGTGATACACCCCGCCCCCCTCCGCCACACACACACACACACACACACACACACACACACACTCTCACACACACACACACGCACTCACACAACCCCCCCCCCCCCCCCCCCCCCCCCCCCCCCCCCCCCCCCCCTTCCAGACAGACAGACCAGACCCCAGAACAACCAGATCTGCTTATCAACAGCTAACAGCCATGCAAATCGCCTCATTTCATCCTCAATTGAATGATGTGTCACGAATGGCGGAGGCTGCAAAACTTGGAGAAGGACAATTTAGTCTTGCTTTGAATGGCCTATTGAAACAGAACTACACAGCATATTCTGCAAACGGTAAATAATTGGAATCCGTGTTTTAGGGCCAGAGACTTACTTCTCATGGTGCATTCTATCTCCCAGCCCCATCACAAAGCTTTTCTCTCTTGAAAGAAAGCCTTTGTGACAAGGACAAATAAGAAAACAAAGAAGGCCAATACATTGGTCTTAGCTTTTTCAACTCTAATCTCTGGAGTGAAAAATGGCTCGGCTGTAATTGTGATTCTGCACAGCATAGCTCATCTGCCGCTCAGTTGGGAAAGTAATGGGGCAATGTGACAACCCGGAAAAAAAAAGAAGTGCAAGGAAAAGCAGGTTTGGTGCTGAGATGACCTCAAACAGAGAAACATAAACACACACAGAAACACACACAGAAACACACACACATACACAGACACGCAAACACACACGTACACAGACACAATACAATCAGTCAGAAATCCACAGTGTATGTTACACACCAAAAAAACTCAATGCAATGATGAGCTGCATTTCAATCAAAACACATCAATCGATTGATCAATCGATGTTTGTACAGTATGTATGTATGTATGTATGTATGTATGCATGTATGTATGTATTATTTATATTTCATTTACCAAATAGAGCATTTCTGTTGTTCAGATTCAGAAATAAATTCAAGCTTCACTGACACTAATAGCCATTGATGTTCTATGAATAATTTGCCAGATCCATCTGACTGAGGAGTGGTGAAGGAAGGAAACCAGAGCGGGCTGCTCGACACAACTTCTGATTCAGGCTGAAACAAACCTCTCTACCCATGAACAGCTTGCATCTAAATCCAAAGATTGGTTCCATTGGCAGTTCCATCAAGTTCAAATCCCATTCTGTGAAAGCAGCTGAGGTCCTCCTCTGCCAGATCCTGTGCCGACTCATGAAACAGGTTGCCTTTAATCTTAGAATAGCAGCGCGGACAGAGTCCCCTCCCTTTAAACATGCCAATGAATATTTAATGTCCAGATAAAAATGATCTGCATAAAGAATCTATGTGTCAACTCCCTCCCCTACACACACATACACACACACACACACACACACACAAAAGATGAGACGAGAGAGATTATGAGTGCATGATTCATATGATATCACACAATAGGTTAAAAAAAAAAAAAAAAAAAAAAAAAAACAAAGGCACGTACACCTTATCACTGTTCCCTGAACAGCCACAAAGACTCCAGTGTCGTCAGGGAAACAGGATATTGCAATACTCCTTAGACCGGTATTGTTATTTTGAGGTTGTTTATCTACTAATAACCCATAAATGAAGCTTGATGTGAAAAAAAAAAACATCATTACTGGTAGATTATCCTCTGCTTAATATTCAGAACTGGCCCACTAAACTATAGATTCACGGCTACAAATATGAGCATGAGTAAGGGACCAGGTAGAATAGACATTACATTTAGCACCAGAATTTAGAATGTGGACTTTGGAGAGCACTATTCTCTAACCATCTCATTTTGATTTTGTTGGCCAAACAGAGTGCAACTGCAGCACACCGTGAAGCCTTATTAAGGAGGAACTCTGGGCTCCCCGGGGCATCACACGGTGTACTAGGCCCTGCTTCCACTGAGACGCGGCGGCACAATCCAATAAGAGGAACATTCTCCAAAAAGATCCTCTTACTAATGGGAACTGAGATCATTTAGTCATGCAGGCTTCTCTCCTTCACACAACATCTGTGTAAAGACTTCTAATACCATCTGACATTTCAACTATTTTATCCACAACTATGTTGAGGAAGCACTTCTTCCGAGTCAGCCCCCCCCCCGCCCCCCAACCCCCCCTTCCCTTTTTTAACGCCACATGTTCAGTGGGGCATTACCACAGCAAAACCCACAGGGTCTCTGAGTGCACACACACACACACACACACACACACACACACACACACACACAGCCCACACACACACACACACACCCACACACACACACACACACACAGCCCACACACACACACACACACACACACACACACCCCCACTCGCCAGCTGGGCATCTGTGAAATGGGAGAGGCAATTGGTTATGTGATGTCCATCTAAACTACTTCATTTACAAACATCTCCAGACACAACGGCACCACAGCATTCTTTCCACCAACAAGAGAAAAAAAGAACAGAATACTCTAGGGAGGGTCCACACAGCGCTCTGCATCCGGGGCTCACTCCATAACTGACATTTACTGAAAAATTAAAAAGTGACATCTTTGTCTATTTCCGGCAGACAATGGTCAATTACTTCTTTGTGTGGCACAATGGGTAATTAAAACGACGTGATTCACAGGATCCAGAGAGACCCTGGAATGGATAACAAAGATAAAACAAAGGGAAGCAGTCATTTATTGGTCTTTTTCTTCACTGGCACGGCTGGATGAGAATGAGGATGGCGTGAGCACACAGCTGGAGTGCCCTGGGGCAGGACCAGGGCAGAGCCGGGAGAGCAGGAGAGGAGAGGAGAGGGGAAGAGAGGAGAGGAGAGGAGAGGAGAGGGGAAGAGAGGAGAGGAGAGGAGAGGAGAGGAGTGGAGAGGAGAGGAGAGGAGAGGAGAGGAGAGGAGAGGAGAGGAGAGGAGTGGAGAGGAGAGGACGCTGATGCCATCATCTCTCATCATGGCCACTGCTCCCTGTGCCTCACCTTGCACACAGCTGCTCCCCATTACTGCCTCCTCCTCCTGCCCTCATGAGAGGCGCCCGCACCTCAGGTCGGATATAATAACACTTATTTGTATTTGTTTAACCCCGTGTTCCTGGGCAGTTAGGCAAGCCACAGTGATTAGGCGAAGTGCAAACACCCATTATAAATCCATTTGTGGAGGGCTCTGCTGGGCTGATGACATGGGCATTGGAGAATGTGAGGCCGCCTCGCCCCAAGCACTCTAAAGGTCCTCTCCCTCCACTGCCGCAAGGACAATTAGCTATATCTGCACTCCCAATTACAACAGCTGTGCGTTATCTGCCCTCTGTGAAATATACACCTCGTTTTCTCTCAGTCTCATCACCTGCACAGCAACCACACAAGGGGGAGTCCGGTGTGCTGATTTAGCCGCTAATGCAACTACATTAACCTATTGATGGCCTCCTTATGAGTCACCCATGGCTCTGACACAAACCGTTCTTCTCCACGGGAGGATCAACACATGGATTTTTATAGCACGCACAGCACTCTCCTGTTTTAAACTTCTGAAAAAATGTCATGCCAATAAAAACAGTAATGTTTTTCAAATAATGTCACTTATAATTTACACAATTTATCTGTGCTAGATGTCACGATCATCACTGACTAATGAACAAATATTGATTGACAGCTGAAATGACTTCAAACAGAAGGATCTGGCACCATTAGAAGTCTTTTATCTTTGTAATTTTGACTTTGATCTTCCTCACATGAATTTTGATTTATCTATTGGGACTTTCCATGTCAAATCAACCAGGGGTTCCAACCTCAAATCTTTATTTTCATTTTTATATTTCTTTCTGGTGGAAGATGAATCAGTATAATGGAAAAATCCCAAATATTAGAGCCATGGGAGAAATATGTATTACGTTACAGCCACTTTGACAGGAAGGGTGTCATTTACAAATTTCACCTTAATTATAGAGCAAGTTTAGAGGTTCCATTAAGCTACTTAGAAATGTTGTATACCTATCATTTTGCCTATGGGGACTAATTATGAACATTTGTATTGAACAATACAAAACATTGACGCGGGGAAACTTAAAAAATTTTGAATTGAGATGGAATAGCCCTATTTTGAAAGCACAAAAGTTGCTGACATAAATCCATAGAAAAAGGAGAGCACAGAACAGGCAGGTTCCCATCTACCCAGAGGAGAACCAGCAGGAGAGAGAAGTCCTTAATAAACATACACTTCAGGAACCAACTTAAAGGCCTCTGTGCCTGTGTCATTCCTCTCGCCAGGCTTTCAAACACACTCAACAGGTACTACACCAATGCATTTAGATAAGCTTCTGCACAAACACTGTGGCCATAATTATTTATAGCTCACAAAAATACACACGGGGGAAACATCACATTGAATTGTGGAGACAGAGTAATCCTGTTTGCTGTGCGAGATCCCTTTCAGAAGTTGTGAAGCTCTTTGGAGGTCCTCTACAGAGACTTTTTTTTGGGTGTGTGTGTGTGTGTGCGTGTGGGGGCTGTTTTTATCAAGCATATATCTTATTCATGAGACTTCCCACCAAAGGACAGGAAATGTTATTAGGCTTGCATTTTCGTGAATTGTCAGGCCGTAGCAAGGTCCTGTTACTTGATGAAACAAATCAGGCAATTAAAATGGAATGAGCAAATAAAATCAATGCAGATCCCCTTACATCCTGGTGACAAAGGACTGCCTAGAGGACGACAATAAGCTGTATTTAGAGCAGCGTGATAATGAGCATATTAGCGGTGACTGAGCCTGGGTGGAGCAAGGTGGCTCACAGAGGAACATACAGCTCAGGCTACACGCGAGCCTTGCGGTGTTCCGTTAAAAAAAAAAAGGGAAAAAATGAGAAGAAGAAAAAAATCGAGGAATGTGGTGGGCACAATAAAGTGGGTCAAGGTTTCACAGGAGAATATTATCAAATAACAGATGATCCACTGCCAGAAGGTGACTGAAACATTAGTTGCAACATTAATCATTATCCATTATCGGCATAAAGAATCTTAGTGAATTTGTCCCAGCTGTCAGAAATATCCATTCCCATAGATTCCAGCCTGCCAGGTCCTGACAAACAAGACGTCTGCTGCGGTGTAACTGACGATTTACAGTGATTATAAAATAATAACATCCTACAATCAGTAGAAACCAGCCTTCAAGGATATACCCTTTTTTACGAGGCTAGACATTTACTGGTTTACTAAAAATGTCCCCAGCAAACAGTAAAATGCAAGCTGGGTTCACGTCAAGCCTAGGAGTGTTCTTGTAAAGGCCACCCATTTAGTCCACATAACCACGAGACATGTACTCTGAGGGAAGTGAAACAGAAACGTTGCAAAACCTTTGATTTTAGCTTTATAAAAATTGTACCAGTCCTCCCATCCTCACACATATCCAAAGCAACTGTGGATCTGTCTTTGCCAAGGCCCTGGCCATTTTTGGCATTTGGAGGCTACTTCCAATCCATACCCCTGAAAGATCGATTCCTGCATGCTCATTGCTGGAGGTCTGTGAGCTCTGAGACCCATCCGTACTCTGAGCTCTTTATTTAATGTTCAATATGTCTGCCATGCGTTGCGCTCCCAGCCCCGTTACTGCTCGCCAAAGGCCAAAGAATGTGCCGCAGAATTGTTGGCCCCATCACCTGACAGAGAAATAACACAAACCATTTTGCTTTTTTGGAATAAATAAACCAAAAAATGTCCCACGGGCAAGTAATGACTGGGTTGGTCGCGGCCACGTACTCCTCCAGAGCCTGTGGTCTGTGTTTGTGCAAAAATAACCAACCTGTATAAAAGCCACATTCCTGACGCCATCATTCACAAAAAATGTTCATCAACTTCAAATTAACTTCTTTTTACTCGCAAATAAACACGATGAACTCAGCGCCGGAACATAGAGCCGTACTTAAAGCACACGCCAGAGGGGCAGTGGGAATGTCTGCTCCGGCACGCGGGTCGGCCGCTATCTCAGCGAAGCATAAATGAGGAGCATTCTGCGGGGAGATGGATG
This sequence comes from Clupea harengus, assembly GCF_900700415.2. Lineage (NCBI taxonomy): Eukaryota > Metazoa > Chordata > Actinopteri > Clupeiformes > Clupeidae > Clupea > Clupea harengus. Next base: position 30,266,579 of record NC_045153.1, read on the forward strand.
TTTGTGGGATGTCATGTTTGTGTGGGCTGAGCGGCGGCACAGCTGCGCTGAATGAACATCTGTTTGGGTCTGCTTCTGGCATGGCCATGAGGGTCCCTCTGTTTCCTGCTCTCCGGCCGCGGATGGAGACGGGGGTCAACCGCGGGCTAATGTGAATCGCTGCCTTTTTGTTTAAGTTATGTCAGTGTATTAATGCAGTGTGCTGGAGCCCCCGCTACCGCCTGGCTGGCAGGGGAGACAGAGGCGCTGGGGGATAAATCGTTGCCATCAGGAGCTCAGCTCGCAGCTGTAAAGGATTTCCTCCTGGCTTCTGGGCTGTACTGACTCCACCACCCACTCCACCCCCACCACCACCCTCCTCCTCATTCTTATAGCACCCACCCCCCCCCCTCTGAGATTCTGCTCCATACTATTCTTCCGTGGTAGTCAGCCAACAGAAATGTACCAGCCAAACTGTTTTTCTGTCTACAAAGCATCATGTTATTTCTGTCTTCCCAACAAGATATAGATACATTTTTCTTAGGATAGAGCAAGCAAACATGATGGCACTAGTATTTTCAGACTTATGTCTCTGCCTTGCATGAAACCGAAGAATCATTTACTATACAGGTTGTACTTATTGTACTGGTGACCATCTTTGTAACGATTAATTGTGTGGTGTTCATGACTAGTGAAGCATGGATGTCCTCTCCACTGCTCATAGACAATCTAAAGCAAAATAACGTCTGGGTCATCTGGCAGATACGCATTCATGCAAGGTTCTAAAAGGCAGATCAATTTCTCCTTAAGGTTTGACCTACACAAAATTGAAAATCTTTAAAGGTTTAATGAATGTGAAATGTCAGAGCACCATAGTATGAAAATGACATTTTATTCCAGTGGTGTCTGATGGTGGTGGAAGCCATCCATATTTTCCAAAAAGGCATCCATTATATATAAGACTGGTTGCACTGCCTGATTATGAGGTACTATCAGGACAGTTTATAATGTTTCATAGCATGAAAAATGAAAAGAAAAGACATTTTCATGACATCCAGTGGAATGAAAGCAAGGCAATACAATCCTATTCTAAATCAGCACTCTAACGCTGAATGGATCTCTGACACCACATGTTCTTTTAACTTTAACTTTTAACTTGAAAATGTTTTGCCCCTGTGTCAACGACTGTCAAGACACATATGACCTGGTTCTTTATATCGCCTCACCATAAACGACACGGTCTCCTGACTGGTGTTGTGTTCCTCGCTGTACGCACAAAGGTCCAATGATGTATCTGTCACCCATTTACTTGAGTAGTGTTGTAGCCCAAGTGAGAAGCATCTGACTTTGAACACGGGACGTTGCGCTGTTTTGACATCCCACCACTGTCTGGAGACGAGCGGCCTCATTTCCTCAGGCCTCTTCTGTCTCTGACAGGGCGCTTGTCACAAGACTCCAGAGTGGAGCTCGCCAACATGCTCTCCGTCGGCTCTCTCCACAGCCCTGACATTTCTAAATGCAGTGCATTTCTGAATAACGCATTACACAAAAAAAATAAATGTCATGATAGATTCCTATCTGGGCGTGCCTTTGAACTCCCTTCCCTCCCATTCAATTGCTAACTGAGGGACCCCAGTGATCCCCAATTCCCAATCCATCACAGCAGGAGCCGAGCGTCTAATGAATAAAAGCGTTTCAAAAACAAGTTCAATCACACTGCTCTGGCTACGCCACACTTTGAACAACTTTTCCAAACTGTTGGAAGTTTTTCAGCTTAACCACGGGGTAAGTGATAGAGACTCTCGGCATAATCTTACCAATGAACTGATTCCACTCGGGATCCAGATCCGCCTGGTTGGCGAGACAGCCCTTCATCACGTTCAGACAGTAGTTCTTGCAGGGCTTGGCTGATGGCACGCCTTGGCAGTAAGGACAGTAGAGCATTTTTGTGAGTGCTTTTAGGCAAGCCGGGGACATGCTCACCTATGACAGAAGATGGAGACACGTGTCAGTGATGAAACAGTCAAACATGGTCACAACAAGTCAATATGGTTTCTTAGTGTCGGCAATTCAATGACTTTTCTTTGGAGTGAAGCTGTGTAACGCATCGTAGTTAGTACGCCTGAAATCACAATACACTCTTTTCATTTGACTTTCCTACTGAGGTGATCGAGGTGGTATGTGATTATCTTTTTCCAAGAAGTACTGATTAAAGGTAAATCTATTTAATTTTAGTCAAATTGGACCATAGAACACCAAAGGGCATTTTTATAAAACAAGTATGTGCATGTTCAAATTGGATATGGCATATTCTACAGAGTATATATATATATATATATATATTCTATATTCTTCACAGTAACTGGTCAAAGGCTGGAGGGGCTAGGGATTACAGAGAAATCTGAGTGATAAGGAGCGCATACATAGGGTGTAATGTACTCAGATCTAAAATCAGGAACATAAAAGTGCTGAATTGAGTGGTATTGTTCACGATTGGAATTCTAATGGAGAAAGTCTCTTTTTAACACACTCCATCTCCTAATTATATCTTGGACAACTTAAATGCATACCATAACTTTAAAAAGTAGCTTCTTGCTCATAGATATTTATGAATATTTGAGATATGAGGATGCTTTAGCTGCAGACTACACAGAATGCTTTGTTTCAGCTTCCTTCAACTGTACAATGAGTTGCAAAGACATGCATTTTCTACTGCGGCCATGCCTGTGCAAACATGCTGTGACCATGGGCAAAAATAGGAACTCATATCTACCCACTCTCACGACCAAGCAAGATTTAGCCACAACTTATAGGTGGGATTTTATCATGTCATCATGAAGCACAGGTGCACATACCTACACCCCCAAAACACACAAGAAGCAGTCAACTGTGGGATTCTCCAACAACCCAGACTGTTTGAGCAGACAGTACCAGTGCCAGCAACCAGCTCAGTACACCGAATGTGCCTGAGACGGGCAATATGCACAGCAAAGACCTTTGCTATATATATATATTTATATATTTTTTTTATAGAAGAATGGGGTGATTAACTCTCATTTCTTCTAGACTTTGGAGACTTTGGTTGAAGGTGGAAAGACTGAAACTAGACAAACAAGTGGTGTAACGTGCAGAGTTATAGTACCAACCCAACTGTTGTCTCCTCGGAGGTGATGATTTATGAGAGTAAGGCACACACCGCCTGTCATGTATATACCAGGCTAAATTTCAAGAGATTACTTTTGTTCTTCAGGCAGTAAATAAGACCAGCTTATTTTACCATGTACAACTAGACAGCAGCCAACGGCAAACATGGGTGTTTGTGGAATTAAGTGTACACACAATTTAAAGCAGTCATGAACATGGGGGATATGGTGTAATAGAAGCTTTGATCGTCTTTCAGATTTGAATAACAACAGATTATTTTACAATATCTTAGACCAGAGTATCCTTCAGATGTGTATGTCACAGGCTCATGTCCTCAAATGGCCTCAGATGTTCAACAGTGAAAACATCCTTCATAAGCTTGTGATATATACAGTGATCACTGTGATATATACATATCAGGTTGCAGTGATAACTTGTGATATATACATATCAGGTTACAGTGATCACTGTGATATATACATATCAGGTTGCAGAGATAACTTGTGATATATACATATCAGGTTGCAGTGATCACTGTGATCTTTCTTTCAAATTAATTCTGAATGGGATGATCTGAATTTTACCTTGGTAAAGTTCTATGTGAAGCACACAATCTTTCACCAGTACCTATGCTGCACAATGACATTGTGGATGAGCTCCAAAGCACATCCTGTACTGCAGGCTTGAAGAAGACAACATAAAAGTGCTCCCCCACAGAGAGAGGTACAATGAAAGGGCCGTCTCTGCTGCAAGTTTGCATTTGTAGCCTCTCCTTCCCTTTAATGTCTGCCTCTCTAAGCCCACAAGTGTGCATCCGCTCAGTGGGAGCAGACAACTACATCAGCCGGCTCCTCAGAGACAGGCTGGAAGAAAGGATCAAATAAACGTGTCCTGACAGATGTTTGCATCCCTCTAACATCAAATGATGCTTCGCATTGTGGCTGGTTGTAGTGTGGTGTGCAGAACACTGTGGAATGTATCCCAGACCCAATGCTGTCCAGAGCTGACACCCATACAAGTGGACTGAGAGTTAGGCAGTCAGGCGTAACAAAGCTGCTATGTAATTAAGTCATTTCGACAGTCTTACATTATATATTTAGTAACCACGCTTGTGATTTGTTCCAGATGAGATAAAGTGGGTACGCAACACAGTGGCAGGATTGGTGGCTACCTTGGCAACATGACAAAAGGAGAACAAAGCCAGAGCTTCAGGGTGTGCAGACACAAACTGAATTTCTTTTTATATCAACTTTTTTTTTTATATGCATTCAAATATGCAGCCTTCATGATAGTTGCATAGAACATATTGTTTATGGTTTATTGGTGATTCTTAGAGCCCCACAAGCAAGTCATACATAGGCCTTTCACTTATTATACCAATCATATAACAACGACTTCATACTGACCTTATGCTTAACTAATATTGAGCCACTCTTAAACTTAAAACCTAGATGTACTATTAAAAGGATTTTTATTGCTGATGGATGCACAATATGATGCCATATTGCCTCCTCTACTTTCCTTTAACAATTAGCATCGATTGAACAGCGGTGCTCTAAGTTTGCATCTGGGAGCACTTGAAGCCCAGGTAAATGTTGTAATTACATTCTCTTGGCCTCATCGAATGAGCTCCTATTATTAGAATGAGGCCTTTGTCCTGCTGGGGATGAGTAACTGAAGCCAGCCTGTCAATGCAGAGCAGGTCTAACAGCAAACCCTGCGCCGCTAATGATCGTCATGAGGCCAATGAAGCTGCAAAGCTCTGGGATCTCCATGGCACCAGTCTCCACTTCAGACTTCAGCTGTAGTCTGAGGTCATTTAGCAACACAACACAACACACATACAGTACCCACCATCTGTCTGTCTGTCTGTCGTGCCAGTTCCAAACAATTTACATCCATGTGTACATCTGTCTTAAATACAGTCTCAGACTGTGGTGACCACAGACCCTACTTTCTAAGGAAATGGCATGTGGTGGCTTCTAAAAGTAAATCCAGATCTGGGAACACTATTTATAAAACAACACCTATGCACTATATGCATAACCCTGTATCCATCCTTCAGAAATGTCATTCATAATGCATGCCTATTTGAGTCTGATATTTCACATCCTGTCTGCATTTTTAAATATGAAATATTTGACAAATACATCGTCTATTTCTATTTTATTTTCCTGTTATCACAAGTAGGTCATAAAATCATCTCAAGTTCTGCAGAAGGCTGTTGATTATCTCCATTAATCAACAAGAGCACATTATGTCAAAAAATGGAATGAACTTCCAAGCACGATGAAAGAGAATAACCAAACTCATTGGAAATTCCATTTAGTTCAAGAGGCTAATATCTGAGCTGTCCCTTTTATCTTCCCCTGCACGTGCCTATTACTGGCTTGGTGATTCCATGGGACTGGGACCAGCTTACTGTATTCAGCTAGTTTCACTCACATCAAACAGAATAGCGCTCCAATGAAGTCATGGCCATCTCAGAGCCACTGCTTTAGTGGGCAGACTATGGGAGAGCAGAGGCCAAATGATGTAGCTCGGTGGCCACCTGAGGTCTGGTTTCTCTGAGAGCCACAGGACCCACAGACAATATAGGAGACACACTGAAGTCACCACAACACAGAGAACAGGATCTATCTTCAGTGTCTGTGCCAGTGCTGTGGCCCATGAGCTGGTAGGGGAGACTAGAGCTGGTGAGTCAGCTGGAAGAGGCTAGCACAGAAAAAACTCTCTGTTCCTTCTGGGAAGGGAACACAACAGACTGAATTCAGAATGGTGACCTTCAGTATGTTTGCACAAGCTGAAAACCAGAGCATGTTTTTCAGCAAGCCTGTCTGCCTCTCCGAGGAGTGAAGGCACATATTGAAAGGAAATGAAAAAAAAACCTCAGAATCATATCAAATCTCCTCTACACGGTGGCAAGACGATGTTCAGCTCACACCACACGTCGACCATTCGAACAGGCCTTGGGGAGACTGAATGCATTATTTGCATACATACTCTCACTAAGCCTTTCTTCTCTTACAGCTTGTTTTATTGAGTTGGTTTACTTGGAGAAAGCAAGGAGATTTAACATCTCTGTTAAAACAAATAAATAAATACCAGAATAGCCTACCTTGGACACCCTGTTGGCCACCTCTCTCCCGACCGTGAGGCCCTGGACGAATGTGCGCGCTGCGACGAAGGCCCTCGTAACCTGAGATTTCAGTTTCTTGGGCACGTCTCCAAAGGGCTTGAGCTGGTCCGTGTACTTGTTGATACATTCCAGATAGTCCTCTGTGATCACGTACTGGGAGTTGAGAAGTTTGAACATGCGCTCCAACAACCGGGTCCAAAAGTCGTTGAGCATTTCCTCCAGGTTGACGTTGCCACCCTTGTAGTAGCGTTTCAGCTCCGTAAACAAGTTCTGAAAGACCTCCGCGTTTTGCATGTACGGCTTGCCATATGTCCGCACAAACATCTCATTCAGAGACCTCTCGGTGTTCTCCAGAAGCTCCAAGAAAAACTCTGTGGTCAGAGAGGTAGAACATTTATGGGAATGTTGCAGCGCTTGTACCGTCATAGAAACATGCAAAATCACTTCATAAAAAGTTCTACTTCATGTGTCTGATACATTTCATGCTGGGCATTTTCAAGTCAATGATTCGGAAATCATACCCCAAACTTAGTATTAGTATTATAATGTTTCACTTAACATCACTCTACATCAGCTGATTGGATTTGCAAAACATGGAAGACAGTGAGACTAATATGTACCTGCAGTGGTGTAGTCGATGAAGTGGTGTAACTACAGATGAAAAGTGCTTACTATACGGTAGCAATGCGTCTACATTTCAACTGGTTTATTGTTCTGTAAACTGTAAATGTCTTTAAATTACTATATGTTTTTTTTCAGAGGCTAAAGTTGTGTGGCAAATTAGTTCAATAATAAACAGGTCTGATTATGTACCCGATCGCTCAATGTTGTTTACCTTTTGAATGAATCATTAGAATCAGTTCAGTTTATGAAATTCTTCATACATCAAGATTAATTATATTTTACCCATTAAGATGACATTATGAGGTGCAATGGAGTGCCTCTTGAGACAGGTAGCAAATACATGATCTTAATGCTCATTAAGGTAATCATTACTTTGACAACTGTGTATATATATATATTAGAAGTTAATTGATAATAAGGATCATACACAACATAACTTATTCATGAAAAACATTTCAAGATATGCTACAGTTCTCCATAAATCAACAGGAAAAAACTATTGCATTCAGTTATGTTATTTTGACTTATATTGACTGCACTGCTGCTGATCTGTGATCTGTGTGGGCAATTTAATGGCAGAAAACTATTACCCTGTAGAACTAGCTTTAGTGTAGGTTATGATAAAATATTAACATTTGATTAATTGTGAGGATCTGAGAATGCCCTAGTTACAATGCAATACAAATCTATCAAAACACACTAAAAGCAAACTGGAGAAACCCTAACCGATTTTTTAAAACCCTGTGTAAGAGGGCATTCCAAATGTCGTGTTCTTGTCCCTCATTGAAGCTTAAAAATGTTTAAATAAGAAAGGTGTGTGATACTTTATTGATCTACCAGTGCAGAAACAACAGATGCCAGCACAAAAAAAATCTTACTCTCCATCCTGGCTAGGCAGAAAATCTTACTAATCTGACTATCACTTTATACTGTGAAATTAAGTGACAAACACAAAAATGCTAATGAAAAGGACTAGAGCAAGTGTGTTAGTGGGATGCCTGATTTCCAACTGCCAAAGACCCATATGGTAACCTTCAGAAGAGTATATGAAAATAAACAGAGGAAGTCAGAGATGGCGGCGAGGTCCTACTGGGTGAGAATATGGTGGAGTGACGGAGTGTGAAGTAGGGCCCCGCAGGCTGCAGTTAATTACAGACTCATCTCCAGAGATCTGACCAGCAGTGAGTCACGCTGCTGAACATTTAATACAAGGCAGTCTCCCAGATATGGTGATCAACCATCAAAGCATGTGTGTGCATAGCAGAGATAATAAAACAATGTTGTTCGAATGTTCTCAAGGTGAGGCGTTTACCTTGAAACCCTCCACTCTTCACACCTCCCATAGGTCACGAAATGACACATTAGCAGAGAGACCAGGCTGCTTGACTAAGAGGACTGATTTAACATTCACAACTTTAAAACGAGGATATTCCAAATTATGTTAAGCAGCATTTTAATTTATAAATCACTTAACACAAGAAAATGCCCTAATGTAACTATACCTAGAAAATAGTATTTAATGATTATTGAATTAACCTTATCAATGAATCCAAATCCAGCTCTAACTTCCATGCACTGACTACAATCAAATATGCATGTTGCTTTCCACAAGACCTCCACATCTAAAATACTATTCCTCTTTCACCTGACTGCACTCCAGAAATAATGATAATATATGAAATAATAGTGCTACCGTCGACTGCATGGCCATATGGAATTCTACACGATTAATAATTGATATAACGTTGAATATAGACAAGGTCTTTGCTTCTGTTTCTCACAGACAAACCTCAAAGGCAATCGTTCTCTTTTTGAATGCAAAGACAGCTTTTTATAATGCATTTATAATTTAAGTCAAATAATCAACCAGACTCACTGGCCATGGCATGTATGCTGGACTGCGAAGGCCCATGGAGACAGTGGTGCAAAGCTTACATTTTTCACTTTTGACCAACTAGTTTACAAACTATTCAGTCTGACACCAGTTCACTCGTCGAAATTAGCCTGGCTTTTAGCCTGACAATTACAGCGCAGTCAAAGGACGAGCACCAGCGCTTCAAGACGACCATTTCTGGGTGACAAATCAAGTCGTAAGTGTTTCAGTTTGCTAGTGAGTCACCACTCTCTTTTTCACAGCTAGCGCACTGTTTACCTAGACAACCAGCTTACGGTACAGTGGGATCACTGTCATGCTAAGCCTCTTGCCTGCGTTGTCCATATTGTTCCCAGCCATAGAGCGGCCGGGCCCCATCCTGTAGGATTAAAGTCAGCCAGGCTCGCAGAGGTGTGTCTGCCTCCCGAGTGCGCATTTCATCGCTTCAGGATTTAGGGCACGGTGTTTGGCATGCATGGATGCCTTTTTCTATCTTTAATGCCTCCACACGAAACCCTCACTTTTCCTGTCAGGGGGAAGCATCCTGGAGCTCTTGTCAATCAGGAACTTCTTTATCGCCAGGCATGTGTCGTCTACCTCGCTGAAGGAAAGTGAGCACTGTGCCGTGTGTGTGTGAGGTGCTTTAATAATCTTTGTAGTGAGCAGAAGGCTGCCACAATCCTTAATAATCTAACAGAGTTTACAAGTAAACACAGCAAGGAACAACATTTGGTGTACTGTCTACTGTGTGTGTGTGTACATGTGTCTGTGCCTGCATGTGTGTGTGTGTGAGTGTGTACCAGGCAGTATTTTAATACCGTCAGATATGAAGCAGAGCAAGAAGCAAAGCACACAACATTTTAACGGCACTTTTCCCAAACAGAGCATATGGCTAATATTCATCTGATTCACTCAACACGTATCAGGCAACAGCCTCTGTAAGTGGAGCGTCAAGCACACACTCATCATTAGGAGCGCTCCTTTCATTAGCGAACTGAGAGGCTTGAGACTGCTCTTCATCATTTGGGCAGTGCATGGGACCAAAAGAGGCTGTCTGTAGAGGTAAACCACAGACCAGCTGGACCTCATGTCTCAAGACGCACTATAGCAACAGCACACCGTGCAGACATATCAAAGGCGTCTCTGGCTGCAGATGAAGTATCTCTCTGGCCTCGAAGTAAAGGTAGCCTTGGTGCCATTACGTTGGCCTTTGCACAGTGGAGTCAGGTTTGCGTGGGCCTTCCTGTCAGTAACGGTAAGGATCACAGCTCAAGCTGCACACAAACAGGCTGTTGACTGTGTGGGAGACACCAGCTGAATACATACTGAACAGCACCAAAATCAATACAACACCAAGTGATGATGCAATTAACATGCTGCCATACTTGTGCTTGGTGCAGAAAATATGGGACCAGCCCACATATTGTTTAGATCTACTTACTACACGTGTCATATGCATCATGGACATGAGATTCTCCAAACCACAGAAACAAGCATCTATTTTGAAAGCATTGCTGCACATGAAAATGAAGTTGGGGTTAACCGTATACCCGTTATTTTATATCTTCTATTACTGTTTATCTACAACAAGAAAGCCATGGTTTTATAATACAGGTTTGCTCTACATCGAGAAATATGCAGTTACTTTGACATACACTGAGGCCTCTGAGTACTGCATCATTCAAGGATGATAATTACCGTGGAGAGACTGAAGAGGCCCGAGAGAGATGGTTATGAGACCCAACCTCTTTGCATTTTAAAAACCTTTAAAAAGTCCAGTATTAAAACCACCAGTCTTTTACCTAACAAACTGCCCGTGGTCATTTACACTTTAGGATGCCAGTTACAAGATTACCTTGACTAAGGGAAGAGCAGCAGACTAACTCCAGAACCATGTTATATACCCCCTGATGGACCGCTACACTTGAACCAGCTGCAGTTGGTCCTGATGGCACAACATGTGCACATAGCATCCACCCTGACACACAATAAATTATGCAGAGTGGCAGCCTTCCCCTGAGGTACGTGGTGTCTCCAGCCATTTGCTTAAGTGCTGGACATACCCCACTTATGACCACATCTGAGCCACACTGACATCCCGTTCACCTCCCCACCCAGTTGCCTGGTATCTTTGGGAAACCAACAATTTCACTATTTCTGAATACAGTACAAAACACACACAATGGTTTCAAGATGAAGTTCTAGGCATAAATGAACATCATATCTGGTTACTCCTTTACATTTGACATCTCATCATTGAAAAGCATGTGTTTCTTGGAGGGACATATAAGCAAAGCCCAATATATATAACATACCCCAAGACTTCAGCTTTAAAGCTTCAATTTCAACACACATGCTTACACTTTATTTGAGATAACCTTGCATTCAAAGTTGAGTAATTAAGGGTTTTAAAGTACATAGTGCCAAAAAATACTTAACCCTGGACCTGTTTCTTTCCACTGATTACATATCTTACAAACTGGTAGCATTTGCCACAAGCCAGTGTAGACACCATTTCGGGTAGGTAACACCAAATCACCAGCATTAAAGCACATGTTTGCAAAGTGTCGATAACTCTGGCTTTAGTTTATAGTTTCATTTGTAGAACCTTTATGTAGGTCTTTGTGGCACCTCACTTTAAGGCAATGTTTATATGGCTTTATGAATCAGAAATTTCCACCCTGTCGGGGATTTTGGTTTAAAGGTACAGTATATTAAAAAACAACACGTATGGAGTAAGGAGAAGGGCAGTAATTGTCTAAAACCTCCAAGGAAGTTTTTAAGATGTGCTCACAAGCCCTTGTTAAAATAATATGTACTACATAACATGTTCACTTGGTGAAATTACAATAGTAATTTGCAAATGTATTGTAATTTATTGTAAATCCTCTCAGTGGTATTGCTGATGATAAAAGTCAACTCTAATAGGGCTCTTTGATTATTGCGTTTTGCTGCATGAAAAATGACCTGAGTTTAAACTGCAGATGCCTGCAGGATATTCCATATGTACATGTTCCTCTATAGTGTGCACTGGTGCCTAATATACAGTGTAGCTAAGCTGATTAGCCACTAGCAGATATATGACACTGTCTATTTTACACAAGGCACATATCATCCAGAGGTGCAAATTATTACTATCATTCTTTTTTACCAAAATGAGTAAAATAAACTAATGTCAGAATACAGTGAAGCCGAACACTTTCAGCATTCTGGTCTTGAAACTAAAGTGTCTAAGCACTTGGAAATATATAACATTGGCCTACACTGCTAAGCTATAGGGCTGCTGCTACCATAGGTTGACAAATGTGTGCCCTGCATACCATGTATTTTGTATATAACATCATGCACATCATGTTTTTGTGGATTTGGTGGGGGAACTGTGTAATGTTTCTATCTTAAACTAAGTCTAACTGTTTATAGGAATACATCACATCAAAGCTGCTGCTCTCAAAGATACACATGATACATGATCAAATCTAAGCTCTGAAGCCCTTCCTCCACGCATGCCCCTATCCTTCACTCTGGTGTTAGGACAGCACTGAATAAAGGCCACTGATTTCAAGGAGTAGCCTCATAACGCTCGGTGTAGTCCTGTGTCTATCTAGCCATGTACACTACTAAGTACACTGCTTTTAGCAAGAGGAAGGAGTGAACAACAGAACATACAATTTGTGGCTTGTCAATCACCCTCATTATATAATAATACAATTTTTTTTTTTAAAACACTTAATCGTGAAATACATTAAAAGACCAAATAATGCACTTAGGACGTGTGAAAAGTGATATTTGCCGTTGCATCTTACCATCAAACCTTTTCTGCCGAGACACAAATGTGGCTCTTAGGTCTTGACTTATTCCATCAAGCTGATTCTCGACGTCTGTTTTGCTCTGTTGGCTGAAAGTGTCCTCCATCTCTGCCGAGCAGCAGGTCTTCTCCTGGGAGCATATGCGCAGATGCTCACCTGAAAATGACAGAAAATGGATGACCCCCATTTATTCTAGTGCTACTCAATGACAACAAGCAGACCATTTGTCTGTCTAAGCGGCCATATCTGGCAGCTGTTCAAAAGACACTGCTAAGACAGTGCCGTACAGTAAGATGCATCCAGGAGCATATTAAGTGATCATTTTGAACTGAGAGGTAAAATGAGCAGGAATATATTTCGTTTCCTGAGATGCTTATGCAAGGAACCTGCTATAATGCTTCGAGCACATAAAAGAGCAATAACTGTAAGACAAACAACACTAATAACTTCATGCTGAAATGAAAGTACCTTTTTCTGTATAAACACAGCTACATGTTTTTTTAACACAATGACTGACATTGCAAATATAATTGTACAGCTCTGAATCACTCATTCAACTCCCCAAAAAGAAGTTAGCTGAACACACACACTTGCAAAAACACAATCAATCTAAATCAGACAAGCGTTCAGAGCAATCAATGCAACCAAGTCCCTGTGTTCCACAAAGAAAGCCAGGCTACATTTGAAACTCGGAGAAGGCTTCCTGTTGGGCTCTCCTGCTTGTTCGTGTTTTCCGATGTGTTGCTGCGGGGGATGAAGACCGTTTCCTCACGCATAGGTATTTGTGTGTGTGACAGATTTTTTTTTCTTCTCTTGATTTCTTTCTGGCATCTTTCTTCATACATAGACAATGTACTGCTTTTACTTTTCAATGGGCACTTTCATTCTGCACGTATCTACAGCTATTGCATGCTCCTGCAGGTGTGTCTGCCGATTGGTCTCTATGTAGAGAATGCTTCCTAGGCGCTATCTATTCATCGTCAGTGCTTTTATTATCGTTATCATCGATACCCAGAGATTAGAACAGTGGGACACACTTCTTTGAAGCCAAAGTTAAAAAATCTTAATAGTAGATTACATCGAGTGCGGTTGGTTGTGTACTGAACATTTCATTGTGACAAAGGGTCATAATGATAAAGGGGAACAAAAATATGCCTGCTGTACAACACAATATATTCAGATATATCACTGAATGCAGCTACAATTACCGTCATACTCCAAATCAGGTAACATGTGCGTGGCATCTTACGTCTGATACATACTCTCAAGACACACAAGGGTACAGAAGCATCTGTCTCTCAGAGCATCCTGGCCAACACAGAGGCCTAACCCCCATCTGTTATCAAGCAGAGAGACTTTTTTCTAATGTGTTCCATTTCTGCATTACCTACAAATATAGGACACATAATACAACTTTAACATCAAAAGTTGCTCAGCTAGGCTTGTTCATATTTTTGTTTACACGACACAAGAGGCTTTGAGAATTGAGACGCCTATAGTGTGAAACTCAATGCCCTCTCTAGAAACTGAAGAAGAAAAAAAAAAAAAGGCTCCATCTGCTCAAAAAGTAATAGTGGCTGACCCCAGTTCAGCAGCTAACATATTTGTCTCTGTCAGGGTCCTATCTCCACCTGCCGAGAGTGTGACCCTTTCATGTGGTCATGTGGTCATGTGGACGCGTGAGGATGTGGCTGGCGGAACAGCTCGGCGTCCCTGCGGGTCAGGGGTCTGACTGCAGTGGCTGAAGGTGCGTCACATGGAGCTCTCCCCCCTGGCACACCCACTGTCCGACAGGCGGCCTCAGTGGTCTCAATAGTGCAAAGCATCACATAAAATTAGTCTGTCATAGATCAACATCCCCGCCTGTGCTTCCAAGGGACTTCGCTCTGCCAAACACACTGTCCTCTCTGCCCAAGGTTAAAGTGAAAATGGCAGGCACGGGACATGGAGAACTATGAGAGATCTTTAGGGCAGAGCAAAAAAAATACTGATTCCAGGAAAACACATTCTTATCACGTATGTGTACAAAGCAAGAAAGCCCCGTAAGTCAACATTTTCCTATCTACTTCAGACTTACATTTGTACTCAGTGCACCAATTACAGTATGTCTATAGACAATTAATATCTACCATCTTCATAAGTGTTACAGCTTTGAAATATGATGATACATTTAATAAAACAACAACAAAGGAGGGGTGGGGGTGGGGGTGGGGGGGTTGTCACAGCTTCAGTGCATATTGGTGGTGTGTTCCAGAGCCCTGCCCTGAATAGAATGCTATGCTAATGAGCCTTGTGTTTGCTCTGGGCCGGGGCTGCGCGACGCTGCGCTGTGTGGAGTGTGATTGTCACCTGCAGCTGTCTCTGATCCTGTGCAAACCCTTGCCAGCCTCACACTGCTGAGGGGGACATTATTTCCTGCTAATATCCTGGTACCAGAGGCGGCCTCTGGCGAGTCATTCAGTATTAAGTAGGCTGTGAGAGTGAAATAAAGAGATGTGTCCCTGTGCGACCTCTCTGCTTCCCTCTGTTAGCAAAGCCGTACGGACACAGTCTTCCTGCATTCTGCTCCACTGTATTAAGCAGTCAGCTCCCAAGCTCTACCGCAGATAGATCAAATGCTGAGTGACGCCGCTAATGCGCGTGATGTGTGAGACAGAGATGAAATGACTTGTGTGTGGGCAACAAAATGTTTCTTCAGAGATTGATGACGTGTGTGTGTGTAGGCATGAAAAACTCCCTCACTGTAATGCAAAAACTTTTGAAAAATCACCAGGTAATGAGAGAGACGCATGCAGCCATTCAGTGTTATATCAACAAGCCAATGTCATGGGCTGAAATTACATCCTGTCACTCCGGTCTGCAATCAACCTGAGTGTCAGTCATCGTCTCCAGATGACAACACCTTTCACATCACCACAGCTGATGAATCCTTCCTCTGGATCTAATAAAAGACAGCATTTATATTCATCACACTCACTACACACCTCGCCTCAACCACTGTTATGTGTGAGAGCTGGGATGCAAAACAGAGCTTCTTTTATCTGCATTCATTTGTACCGGAGCAACTGAAGTGTTACCTTTTTTTAATTAAAATATACAGTTTGGGTTCTCGTGACTTTATAGTTTTATAAACTGTGAATTGCACTTCAAAAACTATGTCTATAACCCAGAAGCTCCAAAGAAGCATAATATTAAAATTAATATTATTAATAATAAGGAAAAATACACCTGTTCTGTTTGTAACATCCGTCTCCAGATGTTCTTGTCGACTGGTTGTCTTAGCAGCATCTCGTTTAATACTTCTGAGTTGCTTTTGACATGAGGGTGGTTCAGTGGGTATTAAAATATCAAGCATCAGAGGCTTGAGCCCATTAAAGTCTGATAATACAAAGTGTTAAAACATCTTACCATGCAGTAAAGGTTGGCCAACTCTCAGAAGCACTG
Organism: Clupea harengus; assembly: GCF_900700415.2. Classification (NCBI taxonomy): domain Eukaryota; kingdom Metazoa; phylum Chordata; class Actinopteri; order Clupeiformes; family Clupeidae; genus Clupea; species Clupea harengus. The sequence continues at coordinate 30,282,588 of NC_045153.1, forward strand.
TATTCAAGAGTGTATCTGGCCAAAGAGGCCCATAGCATATGTGCACAACCATCTGCTCAGTCCCACTGTCCCAATGCCAGACTTTAAAAAAACACTCCATCTTCAAAGACGAAATAAAGTGTAAACATAAATAAAGCACAAATAAAAACGGTAAATCTGGTCCCAGATTAATTTAAGAATTTGTAGGATTCTGCAATTAGTCAGTGACTAAGCAGATGGTTAAATCTCCGGATGTTATCTGGCTGTTTGCTTGCTTTTGTGCCCCCCTTATATATTTATTTAGTACAGGTCTGGCCACCCAGGGTGACTCTGCCCCATATTCACAAAGGATATTTGTTCTAGTGAGCACTGCATCCTTGTCATGTTCCACAGGGACACAATGTCCTTTATCACGGTGAGAATGTGAATGAGGCCCAAATTGATCTCTTTTATGCAAGGGCTGCTCCGAGACAGCGCTCTCCGACTCCATCTCTCACTACCCAGAGCAGCACATTCATCCAGACGCACTATTGATCCTTGGAGATGTAAATCATTATGCATGACTCAAAGACTGCTAATTTAGTGTTCAATTTGGCATGGGGGGGAAAAAAGCAGGACTTCTCCACCGGCGATGTTGGTCTTGCACTGACCATCTATGTTCCATTTGTCTAATAAAATTCTGCACAAAGACATGAGCATCATTAATCCTTAAAAATAGCCTTCATTTAAAAACCCATACAAGGATGCAACTGCCCTATTGGCCTAGCTCCTTCCATTCACAACACTGTAGATTAAAATGTCTCAAATGAAATGCGTTATGCATGGATACAAGATGCATAACACAATACAATTCTCACAGAAGGAAGAGCAGCCACACCATGAATACTGCTGCAAGGGTTAACAGCAAAGTCCAATGAACAGATCCAGCTTTAATGGAGTACGAGAAGGCCAGCAGTGGCATGAAGAGACAGCTGCTGACGGATGACACAAATGGGCAGCGAGACCCTCGGGAGCAAGAGGGAAGTGAGGGCTCCTTCCTCCACGCTGATATCTGGAGCACGGGCAAAGAGCTACAGGTGGCAGCTGCTGGGCTGGGTTGGGCTGGCCTGGGCTGCTGAAGGGGTCCAGCGAGAGGCTCCCCTGGCCTGCTGTGATCACCACCCATCTTCACTCATTTACATCTTATCTACAGCTCCGCTTCATTAGCGCCCAGGCCTCGACGAGGCGCCACTGCCCAGAGTGGGGAGGAGCAGTCATGCCGAGAGGCCTCCGAGTGTGCTCCTCCTCCCACGTGGAATGTGAAACATCATAACAGTCGACTGCGCCTTTCTGGGGAGCACTTTAAAAGCGGTGTCTAGGTGCACTTGTCTAGCCAGCCGATGTCAACACGAGTGACATGCCGCTAAAGATAGACACAACGACAGCAGCCAGGCATTCATAGGGGGCTCAGGTTCTTGATGGCGCAGGGTTTTGACAAGATGATGAGGGTAGAGATGCGGGGGGGGGGGGGGGAATCACTCAGCTACAAGCACACGCCTCTCTCATGTTAAGACACGGAGATCCATTCATCTTTGAGACCAGCACAAAGAACTCTGCTTGAGTTTCTACAGTGTTCATAGAACACACACTATCAGTGTTATAAATACAAAAAGACGCAGTTTGTATGACTGCATTAGAATATTGAATACACTGTAGCCCTAGGTTATGTTTTAATTGGATATCTGTTGGCAGACTTTGGGGTCGACTTGGTCACCCAGTTTTCTGTTTGGCACAGTCTGCATAGTGTTCTAGAATAACTATAATGATTTACTACTGCAAAAAATATATATTTGTATTGATCCAATCCTTCTAAGCCATGTGTCATCTCAATTTCCATCATGGTGTGTACTTTTTGTCAAGGGAACACCAACCGAAAGCATGCAAATACACTTCTCTCCTGAATCAGGCTCTTCAGTGTGTGAAGTGCTGTATGGCACCTCATCCTACCAATTTCTTTGTTTCTAAATTCTCATGTTCAGTTTTATAAGACTGTATTCCTTTGGTAACGCACACTGAGATGAGGGATAGTGTTAGGGTCAGGAAATGTTTAGGATGAGATGACAGGTAAATGATAGTTTGCTGACAGTCTAAAAGTGTGCTTTGTAGAAAGCATTACTTTTTAAAAGACTCTTGTCTTGTTTAGAACTGTTAATAAGCCCACTGGAGTCTTACACACAATGGGCCATGTCTACTGATGTTTCACATCAGCTGAAACCCTCTTTTGAGTACAACAGGAGTATAAATTATATTTAATGATGACTGTGAATTAGATAAAGGTGCATTCAAGGATACAGTTCTGCAGATATATCTTACTGATACTTCTGGACACAGTGATGTTCCTGGAACCATTAGGGGGTTTCGAGTCTTTCAACATCATACACCCTCCTCCAGGTGACCCAGCTTGGGCTGATCAGACCCCAGCTTGTGTCATGAAGGCAAACTAGCTACTCTGCCCCCATGGCTCTCCTGAATCTCCTGTCCCAGCCACCTGGAGGCTCTCTCTGCCGCGTCTTCGGTCGTCCGTCGGCCCTGCAGATGGCTCTTCTCTTCTCCTTCAATACCCAGCGCTAAGGGCTCTGAATAGAGATTGGGCTGCAAAGCCAACCTCTCTTGGTAAGCATCTTGCTTTCCAGTCACCTTGACGACATTCCCTGACTAGACTGTCATATTTATTGAGCTTCCTCTCAAATTCCTCTTCCAGGGCACTCTTCCCATGGTACTGTCAACTCCAGGAGCATGACTTGTTGTGTGGAATCGGAAACCAGAACCACGCCAGGTCCTAAGGTGGTGGTCGCAATGTACTGCAGGAACTTGAGTTCCCTCTCAAGGCCCACCATCAGCTGTCAGTCCCTTACCCGAGGCCAGTATAACTGCCGAAGGCAATGGCCTGCTTACGGGCTCTTTAATGGCGGCGCCTCCGATGCTGCTCCATTCAACATAGCACCATGATCTTCTTTCTCAGGATGCATGACAGCTGGGCCAGGCCTGTGCACTCCTCCTCCCCTGCTCGCTTGTACTGACGCCTAAGGGTCTTCAGCTCCTGCCTGGTGTTGTGGATCTTTACCTGCCTTTGATTCTTCGAGGGGTCCTCTGACACCTTTCCCTTGCTCTACTCCAGATCTTTCCAAAGAGAAACTCACAGTGATTGCTGTCATCGCTTGAAGTCTCCTGATGACATGTCACCCTGCAGTCACGTCCAGAATCTGATCTTTGTACTTGTCTAGCTGGTTCCAAAGTGATGCCTTGTTATCTGCTGCCCAATTGATCCCTGTCCTCTCAGACCTCATGCTAAGGTGAGTCCTTTGCGGCACTCAGAGGTCCCGGGCCCTGTGGGGTGACTCGTGACCTGACTCCACTCGGAGGTCCCGGGCCCTGTGGGGTGACTCGTGACCCAGCTCCTCCTGCATCTCATCAGGCTACTATCCTGTACGTTGTGCCGCTCCTGTTCCCATCAAACACATCGTCTTTCATTAGTGGATCGTTAAGCCCGCTCGTTCTTTCAGATCTTGCCACATACACACTACTTACTCTTTGTCGTTCGTCAATTGCCTTGGTCGAGTACCATTTAATCCCTCTGACTGGGGTGCTCATCCTCCCCCCTCTCAGGGAGCCCTAAGGGTATTTTTCCTATAGATTCATTGTATCTTGGTATGGGAGTCCTCCACACGGTGGACACTGACCGGGTTGCCAGCCCTTTCGGGGCACGGTTGCCATCTCTACAAGCTGTCACTGCCTCTTCAGTCTTCACCACGCTAGTCATGGTGGTCAACCATTGTCATTAAGTCAGGCTACAGTTGGACAACTACATCTTACTGATACTGATACTCCTGCGCACACAGCGAGGTTCCTGGAATCATACAATTATACCCCATCAATACTTTTCATTGATCTTTTCAGGTAAAATGATGTTCTTCTTACATTGGCTCTGTGGGTGCCTTTTTGCTGACAGGCTGGTTGAAGTCCCCAATTTAAACATTTAATTACATCTGTAATTGGGCTTTATATATCATTTCACCCCTGATGCTTCTATGATGATCTGAGTCCTTGGCAGTACAGTGCAAATTACAGCTCTAAATGTTTTTCCAACGTGCTTCCCAAGCTGTGCAACTGCAACCAATCAACATTATGATTTATAAAACTGATTTGTTCTGCTACCAAACTCAAGGTCAGCAGCAGCCAACCTGATTTCTCTTTTTCACTTTTACTTATTTTTACAAAATGTCTACATCATGCTGACTACACTCAAATGAAGTACACCTGTATTCATTTGTAAACATGTTCTTAGATAGTAAATATGGTGTTTCAACTAGAGCCCGACCTATATAGGATTTTTTAGGCTGAAACCAATTTCGATATTTGAGGATTTAAAAATCTCATAAGGATATAGCTGCTGATAATAATTTTTAACAAGAACACATATATAACTGTTGTTTAAATACTTACCTGGTAGCCTAAACAAAGGCTCTCTTTGGCAATAAATTATATAATAGGAATGCAAGTGTTTCAATGTGCATCAAGAAGTTTGCGTTGGCGTCATCACACCACCTCCAATTCGACATGAACAAAATAAGCTTATATTTAAAGGTTTTGGAGGCTAGCATAACACGCACATAATTGATTACTGCTTCTTACAATAAACTGGCTTTAAGAATCATACATTCTGACTCTGTTGTTGATTAAACATCCATACAGATTGTCTTAATTTAAGCGAGTAGTATTTTGTCTTAAAATATGTTGCGGGATCCACGATTTTAGTGCTGTTACATGATGCTCACTGTTACAACTGTTACAACGGTACATACAACTGATGCATGTCTTCCATGCCTGCATAAAGGTTGTTAAACGGGACATGTTTTCTGTTTTACTAAAATCTTAACAAACTATCAGTCATAGTGTGATTCTCGTTCAACTGTTGTTACTGAAAGTAGTTCTGTATGACTTTGTACTCAAATTTCACAGCTTTTATGCCTATCGTCTTTGTGTAAACCGAGTGAGTTCAGAGACCAGTCAAAAAGTGTTACGAGTGTGCAGGTTCTCTCCTACAGTCAGCTAGTTGGCAGATCAAACTTACAAAAAAAAATTAAAAAAAGGTTGGAACTGATTTGATTGAGTCAGTAAGGCTACGGCAAACCAACATAATTTTAAGGATGGCCTAACCTCAGTAAAACAGGCCCAATGTTTAGTCAGAGGATGGCCTAACCTCAGTAAAACAGGCCCAATGTTTAGTCAGAGGTAACTGTTAGCACTGCCCTTTGCCCTGGTAGTGACTGGGCCTACATATCCACATACCTTTACAGCTTATGTGTCAGGAGAGATCAGTAGCCATTAAAGTACATCGTATACACCGGCAGAGATAATTTGCCAGGAAGCATACGCAGTCAAGAAGCTTGTAAAATGTCACCGGCGTTATTTCTGTCCCCTCCTACGGCCAAGACTCAGCAGGCAGCGAAGGACATGAAATGATAGGGTCCAGCTGGGACACAACAGCAAGAAGAACTTGGCGGTCCGACCAGCACACATGATCCCTGCAAACATCTCCATCAAGAGTCAGACGTCGGTTAATTCAGCCAAACAGTTCAGAGAACTGGAGGCACACACACAAACTGCGTTGCCAGGCTAGGCTTTCACCATGTCAATCACGAGTCTGGCTACGGGACACTGGTATGCAATGGGCCCACAGACGGTGTGTTGAAATATATGGACAAGACTGCCCCCCTGGAGCCCAAGGAGCGCTAGACATATTTAGCTCCGCAGAGAGTCTGTAGACTTGCAGGAGGCCAAAAAGCACGCTCTCCATTTGCAGGCTAGCTGAGCCTTTCAGCTGCTCTCTGCATTGGCTGCTGACAGGCGGAACAACAAGGGTCTCTTCTGAATGCAAACGCCACATTCACAGACATCGCCCTGCCACCTGGCCTTTCTTCAGACAGCTCAAAGCAGCGCCGGGGGCTGTCAATAATGCTGACACCACGGTGACATTCAACCTGACCTAGCTGAATCAAGCCAAACACACTCGAGATACTCAGCCCTGTTGTGAAGATCAAACATCCATTCAAATTCTTAAGAGGGTGCCCCAGCTTTACCGTGCGAGAGACCTGCCTGCCGGATCATAAAAAAAAGAAAGTGGGAAGAGAGTCACAGAAGTCACAGCCATAAGCTGAGAAGGATTCCGGCATGTGTATTTAATTCACAGACTTGATTATGTTGGGAAGACAGCCTCACATATAAACACCTTTAAGGGCAGACTTGATAATATGGTATGTTTCTCTATGACTAATCAAATGTTTTCTCAATAGCAGACACACTCTCAAGTCAACCAACTCTAATTCCAGCACCTGCACAATGGTGTCATTACACTTCCCCTGCCAGCCCTAAGCGTAATGTGTTCTTTCACATTGGTTATTGATGCTAATTAACACCAGTGTACCATAAAGCCACAATATAACAAAGCCACTGAATGTCACTGATTTATATGCAGGTGCATGCAATTCAATGCAACAACGCTTTCTCACTGACAAACCCTTCATATAGAATTATTTCACACCTATTTCTCTTTAACCACAACTAGAGATAATGACAGGTATGTCTGCAGAGGGAATTACTATGATGTAGCCATGACACATAAATGGCCACATTTCCTTGACCTCTTTAGCTGACATGACATATTAGCATGCAAAGGTTTGGGTACCCCTGGTCCAAATGTCCGTTTCTGTAAAATAGTTAAGTGAGTAGACGATGAACTGATCTCAGAAAGGCAAAGGGTTTTTACCTAAGTCTCAGGTCTTCATTATTTTGTTACTATGCTATGGCTTGTTCACAATCATCGTTAGGAAAGGCCAGGTGATGAAATTTCAAATCTTTATAAATACTTTGGCCCCTCAAACCCTGTCTCAACAATCAGCAACCATACGTTCATCTAAGAATAGGGCAAGGCATTGTCAGGTAGCTGTTTCCTCAGTTCGTAATGTAGTTAAGAAATGCCAGTTAAAAGGAAAGGCGGAGGTCAAGCTGACATCTGGATGACCAAGAAAACTTTCAGAGAGAACTGCTCAGATTGCTAAAAAGGCAAATCAAAAACCCTGTTTGACTGTAAAAGACTTTCAGGAAGATTTAGCAGACTGTGGAGTTGTGGTGCACTGTCCCCCTGTGCAGGGGTACCTGCCCAAATATGACCTTCATGGAAGTATGTTTGGAGAAGAAAGGGTGAAAATGTTCTGGACCTCTTGAGCTGTTAAGCATGGAGGGTGGAGGGTGTCATACTTGTGCTGCAGCCAGTGGCGCAGGGAATATGTCACTGGTAGAGGGAAGAATGGATTCAATTAAATACTAGCAAATTCTGGAAGCAAACGTCACATCGTCTGTAAAAAAAAATTATATATATATATATATATTTTTTTTTAACTAAAAATGAAAAGAGGATGGTTTCTCCAAAAGAAGGATGCTAAACACACTTCAAAATCCATCAAGAAGTGCAAGCTGAAGGTTTTGCCATGGCCCCAGTTGCCAGTCCTCTGACCTAAACATCATCAAAAATCTGAATAGACTTCAAAAGAGCAGTGCAAGACGGCACAAGAATTTCACAGAACTAGAAGTCTTTAGCAAGGAAGAATGGGCGAAAATCCCCCAAACAAGAATTGAAAGACTCTCGAAAAAGTGTTTACAAGCTGTGATACTTGCCAAAGTACTGACCATGCAGGGTGCCCAAACTTTTAAGGGGCCCATTTTGTTATTTTGAAACTGTAAAAGTTGGAAATAAAAAAAAAGTAATCTTCCTTAAAATATTAAAGAAATATGTCCTCTTTAACTTTATGCCTTTTGGAAATCAGGTCATCTTCTCCAATGACTCCCCTCTGTGCCGGGAAAGGAGACTTCTCCTCTGAGTGGCAATGCACAATGCACATTTTAAATGTGCACATTAATAGCAATATCTTGCCTTAACGTTAAAATTCTATTCTTATTCTATTTATTTGTATCTAATCATAGTAACGTATAGTATACACTCACACACACACACACACAGAAATCTGTGTTTTGTGTTCTCACTGTGTGTGTCTTATTTTTTATAGTTGTCTTATAGTTATGCGTATTTTTTGTTCATTTATGCGAATTGCTACTGCAACACTGAAATTCCCCTTTGGGGAAAAGTAAGACTCTCTCTCTCGTTCTCTCTCTCTCTCACTCACTCTCTCTCTTTCTCTCTCACTCTCACTTGCACAGCTATACACAGTAACAGACATTTTGACCAAGGGTGCCCAGACATCTGCATGCCACTGTATAAATATTCAAGAAGATTTTTATGACAGTATACAAGGTATCACTTTCTCATCTACTGATTTGATGAATTGAGAATTTCTGTGATAAATGTTCTTTTCGCCTATATATTACTGACTACAGGCACGCTGCGTTATGAAGCTCTGACACAAGTAGTATTTCAGAATTAACTATCAAAATACCAGCTGAACTCTACAATAATTTGATTATAGACGTCACAGAACACAGTTTGTAATGCTTTGTAAGAGTAACTCTCCCACTAAACAGACTTATCAATTCACCCACAACTCCCAAAATGAACACTCTCACTCCCAATTTAATAAGTTGTAAAATATGCTTCTGGTAGATTCCTGCAATGGGCCCTTTTTCACAGTTATGTATTACAATAACAGGTGTTAATTAATATTAACATAATGACCAGAAATGTTAAATGTCATCCACCAAATGCTCCAGCACCTCTGATTGTCTTTGAGCATACAGACCTTCCATTAAACGTGCAATCTATTCCGATTCTCTTTTAGAAATACCAATATCATACCACACTGGAGTACTTGAAGAACATCCACAGATAACTGATAACTGCATCTTATTGTTCAGGGATCCGACATTTCTTTCATATACATGTTGAACAAAATCAATATGAAACCTCAGACACTACATTATGCAAGACAGATGCAATTTTTAAGATATACATTTGCTTAAACTGCGACTACCATATCATAAGCAACAGGTTAGTAAAATTGCAAGTCATCTGCAAAAGTGAAGTTTGATCAGAACTGAATCATGCAAACCTAATGTTGTGGTTGACAAAAACTCCTGCATATTGATCAATTAAATTAATGTTCGCACAGACACTGGAAATAACCGTCTAAATAATGTAGTCAGTCAGTGATTCATCTTTTCAGTGACATAAATAACCTAAAGGTCGATGCACCACAGACAATTCTAGATTTGGACTAAAATGGTTACCACGTTGTCGTGATATTTTTAGTTAAATGGGAATCACTGTGTCATCATTCAATTTAATTAGTTAAAAAGTATTTCTGGTGGGATTTAGTCCAAACCAATGAGTCATGCACTTTTATCGTAGACAAATGAGAGCTTTCATAGTGTCCTATTCATGGCTGTGTTTCTGCTTTCAGAGTGCCAGCAAGACGGCAGTCTGGAAACTCAAGGCCCTAACTATATTTCCTCAATACTACATCAAAACCTAATCATATTCAATTGCAAAAATGTACATACAACTGCTAAACTGATAAAATAACGATAAAATGAGCTGTGGTGAAGTAAAACTGAGTGGGATACCATTCAATAATTCCACCAGTCTTTATAACAAGCTAAGACCATTTCCGTGTAGCCTATTCTCAATACCTAGTCAATTTCTGAAGCTAAAAATCGTCATCCAATATCATGTACCGTTGGAACGAAAGCGGTGTCACTAGAGAGGAAATGAAAGATACAGTTTACAGAAATAGCCGAGTGGTTTTCCCCGCATGGACAGGTGTTGTAAAATTATTGGTATGAACAGATTCCAACGGACGCTCAGTCCGTTCACAGTAGCTGCTGCAGTATAATTGATTGCAAGGTCTTTACAAAATCGATGTGGAAAATTAGGTTTCAATTACAAAATGTACATTATAAGCTATTGTTAAAAAAGGATTCACAGTTACTTCATTTATTTATTTTTGCCCTCTACAGTGGCGTCCCTCATGTCAGTACTTCAACTTTAGGCATGTGCTTGAACAGCCCCAACATGCACACAGGACAGACGATTGACAGGTAGCACACAACGCTTACATTCCGTGCTCACCTGAGATTTCCTGGTAAGGGACATTAGTAAAGCTGAAGCCTTTAGCGGTGTAAGCGTCTCTGACTTCGCTGCAGTTTCGAGTTTTAACATCCGCTCCCACTGCCAGACAGAGAAAAGAGAAAGCGCACAGGACAGCGGTGCGTAATCTCAACATGGTGCACTTCAGTCGTACTCCGTTACTCCGCGGCACAGTAGCTACCGGCTCTGGGCATTCACACTGCAGTACATCCGGAGGTGTTGGATAAGATGAGCGTTTGCTACCTCAACAAACGGACCAAATCAGAACATGACCCCCTCTAAAACGGGAGTAGCAGCTGACTTTGAAGAGCCCGCGGTGGAGGATCCCACTTTTTGGCCGAAAATACTACGCTGAGGCCGGGGTACCGCCACATGAACCTATCTGGCTGAGCGCTTTAAACGTTGTGCTCGGCAAACTTCAACCCGGTGAGGAGTCGTTGCTCACGGTTCTGAGAGTGAAGTGGAAACGCTCAGGCGAGAAGACGGCTCGGGCACTGAGTGTTAACTGGGAGAAAATGCGGAGCGGAGTCTCAGGTTATGTGGATATATAGGGTGGTGCGCTTTCATACGCCGACTGTTATCACTGGCACAGAAAATCAAACACATGGAGCAAGCGTACATGACACGGTGTTATGCTACCTACGCCCCCGTTTTCAGTAGGCTATGCACAGTCACATGCACCCCCGTCTCAAAACAGAAAAACAACCACATTTGAAAAAAACTTTCAGATCTAGAGGTAAAACCGTGGCGTGTATAAAGCTGATGTTATTAATCTAAACTTTTGATATAACTGCATACAGCCATGCATTTAACGGTCTTAGATTTTTTTTATTAGTAGTAATTCGCCACATATTTTAATTTCTCTTTGAGTTATGAAAAAGAACGACCAGTGAACAAAGAAAACTGATAGACCAAATCTTTTGTAACCATTTGTTATCAGTTTTGGGTACAATTCACAGGTGGATGTAAGCCTAGCTAGAATTATACCACAGTTGGAAGAGCAGCATTAACTTGAATGTTCAAGTGTAGGCCATATTATGGCTACCCCATGCAGATTCTCAGTGGAGAGACTCAAGCACCCTCCGGAAGTCAACAGACAACGGAAATCTCAACAGGAATACCAGACCCACACTGCATCCCTGCAAACACACATGAGTGCTGACATTTAGATTGATTACCGGATACATTATGGGATTATCTATCATAATTCCATATCATACCCAAGAGACATCCTGCATTTTAGGGGACACAGGGATTTGTTGCAAACATGGAAAACACCAAGGCAGAGAGATGATTCAGACGTTATGAGTTTTAAATGTTGTGTACCAGCACTGAATTAATATTACCTTGGCCTTGCCATATGTTGCATAAGAACCATTACTTATTTACTTTATGTGCACATATACCCCAGAAGTCATTTAGGAAGCTCCACAACAAAGTCTTTCATAGTTTTCTGTGCAAGCGATGGAACATATGACTCAAGTCCTCAGTCCAACATAAGTTCAAAACAAAATTCAGAAAAAAATATAATTAATGTACTCTTTGTACAATATTTCTGTAGGCTATATGCCATTTCCTTGTGATTAAACAACATTTTCACAGTAAAAGACAGAACACAATGTTTTTTTATACTTTTCTGTGGGATGATTAAATGTAAGATATGAGTTCCAGAAAAGTACCAGAACATACAGTATAAATGTAAAATGTGTAAGTGCGTTTGCTTCATATAGGTCATGTTTCATAATCAGATTTGATTATTATCTGATTCCATCTGGTGGTAGTGGTTGTGGCAGAAGTATGTGAACAGAATCGCTCACCACACCCATTATTGAAATAATAAAATAGCAACATCTGGTGATATTTCAGACCGTCATCAAAATGAGAACTATTACAACAGAGATTAACAAGATGACAGGACGTGAGTGGCATTGGAACATTGCTAATGGAATCACGGAAGCCATCATCTTTAGTTTTTTTTTTTTTTTTGTATTAAACTCTCTAACATAACATAACATCTATTCCACAAAATAAAGACATCCCTAAAATATAAATTAAACCATTGAGAGGAATGGGCCTCAGGGTCATCACCTGCAAGCTTCAGAGCAGAGGATTAGTACACGCTTAGGACAGACAGGCTATCTGAAGTGAGAATTAGTGCACGCTTAGTACAGGCAGGCTATCTGAAGTGAGAATTAGTACACGCTTAGTACAGGCAGACTATCTGAAGTTACATCAAACTCGCAGTACAAACCTGATAGAACTCCCTACTCTCTTATTAACAAGGAATACAAAATATAATGTAAGTAAATATGGTGAAGTTCTAATGTGTATCTATACAGCAAAACAGCACATCAACATCCACAGCTGCTCTCACTGACAAAACACAAGACTGTCCTTAGCTAAGCCTATTTGGATTGTGTTATGAACATACAATACATGTCTGAAACACTGAAACGCAGATGGTAAAATGTTTTAGTTTACAGGATGGTATTACTTTTGAATTTAAGAAAAAACACTGTACAATGAATTGAATGCTGAAAAGTGTAATTGAACTGCAATATATTTAACTCAAAAATGATGAAATGATGAGAAGAGAGAATTGCCAGAGGGAAAATGTGCCCAGGCAGCTTATTATCATTTTCAGTGAAATGTTTTCTACATGAAGTGAATGAATATGAGATGAATATGAGATGTACATGTTGGTATGGTTCACTGTAGTCTGCAATGTGAGATGGCCCAAGGCAGTCATTCATTTTGAACAGTCAGGCATGGAAATGTGACCAGTTTGATCAAACTGGTCTAAGGCAAGTCTAAGTTGGTTAAATTGGCATGTTGAGAGTGGTGGATCATTTGTCAGAGATGCGTAGGAGGGTTATAGTGGGGAGTGGAGGAATTTTCAACATGGGGAATCTCTTCCCTGAATACCATGTTTAATGTTGGGAGAATACAACATTCTTGTTCCGTCTGAGGGTACCTCAGTGCCCAAAATTAAAAAGGACTAACACTTCCATGTAGAGGGAATTCAGATGTGCTGAACTGTACTAAACTGTACAGATGGCCGACCCCCTGTTTATTTAACTATTATTTTTCTTGAGTTCTTTGGACTCTCTGATTAACAGACCCCAATCTAAGCTGGACAACCTCTCCACATCCACTCTCACCCTGAACACCCGTGTGCCATCAGGTGCGGAACCCTAGCAGAACCTTTATCAAGCTTCAAAACCCTCCGATGAGGTCACCTGGTCCCTGAACTCCTCCATCCTGATCAAAACCTCCTGTGGAGCCCTAAGACAGCTCACCTGTGTCCCAGGATACCATTGTACCATTGAGAGCATATGTAACGGTCGCCAGTGGGTACAGTGCTGTTCAGTGAGTAAACCTCACTCACTGACACCTTAAGAGGCACGGTAGCGACATATGCTAGCACCCATGGATTTTAGCCTCCTTGCTAGCACGCCCGCCTCCCATGCCCGAGGTTGCGAGTTCAAGTCCGGTGCAGGACTATGCTTGTCTGCACAACGCAGGTTACACATAATCAACAACTGCATCTCAGTGTGGTATGGCAATTGCTCCACAGCAGCCTGTAAAGAACTCCAGCAGGTGATGAAAACTCCCCAACAGATAACCAGCACCCAGCTGCCCACCACCGAGAACATTGAGCATAAATGCTGCCTGGGTGAAAAGCATTAAGAAGGATACATCCCACCCTAACCATGGACTTTTCACTCTCCTCCCATCCAGCAGGAGTTCCAGGAGCCTCCGCCCCTGCACCAACAGGCTCAGGAAGAGCTTCATCCCTCAGGCTGTGATCCTGCTGAACTTCGCAGCGCTAAGCAATATTGCACTCATTACTGCACTCTCTCTCTCAGTACTTTTAGATTCAGATTACTATTATTTATATTGTACATACAACCAACTGTACATATTTTGTCTATACTGAACAGACAACCCTTAAATATACACTCTGCTATCCAACTCTCTATGTGTAATATATCTAATATATTACACATATATAATAATCTGTATATGTTACTCTCCAGTGTACACACTGTAAGATATTGCATCACTTCTGCTGTAGTACTTACAAATACCAGCACTTACATGTAAATACTATTCTTCTGCACACTGGTCAGATGCTAACTGCATTTCATTGGTTCTGTACCTGTACTCTGCACAATGTAGGTTGAATCTAACCTAATCTTGAGGGTATGGGAACAATGTTCTGGTTTATTCTAAACCACTTAACTACCCAAGTATACAGTATATGTGTTCTTCTTGTGAATGTCCCCTGTAAGAAATTACAGTATATCCTGTGAGTGAACATGAGATTTATGATCAAGCAGCTGCTGTGACCACCAAAAGTTGGCCAGCATGATATCCAAAATGGTAATCTTATCATGGTAACAAAGGAAAGGTCCCCACACTGGTATTGCTCAGACACCTGGGGTCAGGAAGCAAACCGAGGTGTGAGTGTCTGCAACTAATCATAGTATGGGAATGGGGGTAGGCCAATGAAAATAATCTCAGGCAGCAGGTCAGAGAAACCTGATTATCATTCAGAACAACAAAAGGTTGCCATATACTAGTTTGCATCAGAAGCCTAGCTCATTACATTAAAAGTCTAGGAGTTGTCTTAAACAGTACCCATGGCTAAAGTTGGGGATGCTTGTGGTTCAGATCCGCATTGCTGAATCCGGAGTATGTTCCACGTGCTTCGTTACTGCACTTTACTGGAATAAAGACAGATTGCTGCTTCAACCACGAAAGAGACTTTCTTTTTCTTACACCCCTCATTGGCTTTGCCGAATCTGTTCTACAGGCATGACCTGTTCCCTTATTTAATAATATACATAATTTAATTATTATTTTTGTACTGAATAGATATTAAACTGTGCTGATTTAGGAACAGTACAAAAAACATACTGAGGAAAAGCGTTTTTTGAAAAAAAGAGGGACGCATGTTGTTGTTACTTAGAATACCTTAGTCTCCATATTACTGTTCTGATGCAGGGTTGAGATGAGTAGGCAGTATGGCTTAGTCAGAAGTGTAGGCGATGAGAAAACCCCAATACTGGAAAGCTTCCCTGCTCAAGAGTCAAAAGCCACACAAGTTCTGTCTCTACATTCCTCATTGCCCCCTACCTCTGTTGAATGTTGCACTGTAGATGCGCATAAATCCTCCCACTCCTAAAGGATCTGAACCTTTATTGTTTGCTGTCTCTTAGAGCATCAAACATAAAAAGCATCTCTTCTGTGTTACAGAAGATCACTGACTTTTTTTTTTTCCCCCGTCAGGTAGAATTGAAATAGGTCTGTGCCAGAAGAACAGGAAATGTTTTAATGAGATGTGTTCCCTTATAAATGATGCATCTGTACGATGCTGGTGATCTCATTTGGTAGGATTTGCGTAGAAAGAAAGGGGACATGAATGTTAGGGATCTGAGAGCATTCCAATCTCAGCTAATGTGTGTAGAGTGCTCACCGCTGGCCCCTGCCCATGCCAGTGCTTTCTGGGTCTCTCTCTCCCTCCCCATCAACTCTCTCCTCAAACTATATTTGGCTACACGTTCCACATGCTCGCAGACAACGGCTTCATTAACATCTGACCTCCCTCAGACAGAGCCTGCTTTTAAAACTGTTAGGCACTGCAATAGGATTATCCCTAACAATCTCCCAAGGAACAAATGACTAAAATCACCTTGACACGTGTCAGGGAAACCCAATTGGCATTCGAGTCTGTTTGCAGTAAAGCAGGGGAGGAGTGTTGCTGTATGGGGATCAGAGGAATGCAATTCTGTTTCAGTTTTTCCCTGTAATCTTTTGAATAGTAGATGCAGGCTGTGGGTATTTATGTTAAAGTTCTCTTGCATACTTCTGTTAAAACAGCATAGTGTTATCAGTGTCATAAGACTGCAGTAACGTCAGTCCTCCAGTGAACACAGATTTGACTGAAATATCTTCCTAATAATGGCATTATATTTGGCACTAATATTGACTTTACCTCATGGGGGGGGGGGCAAGGTCAAGAAGACCATGATCTGATAGCAGGAGTTTAATTGGCAGGGATCAACGCTGAGCAAAAGACAAACCTACTGCACAAAATACAAAACCAACTGCCAAAGGCTAGAATACATTTACATTAAACTAAACACTAAACACTGAACACATGCCGCTAACATTTAGGGGAATGTTGGCTAAAATAAGAACTTTCAAGATGCTAAGGAAAATACAGGGTGACTATTTTAGGATTCAGTCATTATGGTAAACAGAGCTGCCTGCAGGCTTTCATACATTCCATGTGCAATGTGTTCTTACCATCAAACTTGAGTTTTCATCACTGGTGATTGCACTTAATCTAGGGGACATGCAATGCTCATTTAGAAGGCAAAAATAATCATCTTTCAAGTCACACCAATGCAAGTCTTACATCTAGGCAGAGCATCCCTTGAGGATTACTGTTGACATATCTACAGTGTGCAATACTTTTCACATAAAATTGTTGTCTGATAATGACATTCTACTTTTTAGGGGAGAAGGATTTCTTTTCCATGGCAAAGTAACAATTATATGTTTTCCATTGCATGAACATGAAACGCATACTTGTTATTGTGTAAGTGTTAAGACTGATTAGCCTGATGTGCAATATCCTTCTTATACAGCGAAAGATAAAAATCTGCTTCACAGTCCCAAGAGAAAATGGATGCTTCTGAGAATGTCATTTGAATGCTGGGACTACAAAAGAATGATATCGAGATTGAGATTGATATAACTGTTTAAATTGCATCTGGTATCCATAACACATAACATGCAATTTACTCAAGAGCACAAAATAAAAATAAACAACTGAACGAATTCTTCTGCGCCAAAACTCTGAGCTCAAGTTTCAATTATCATTTGAATGTTTAGCATGTGATTACCACCATCCTGACTGGGTCACAGGGTGTAACACGAAGTGGTTTAATGGTGCAGAGACTGTGAGTGTTACATTTTTGGATATCACAGTGTGCCGTCTCAGCTTGGGTGGTGGAGACGCGAGCCAACAGAGAGGATGCCATGCGGAGAGGAGAGGAGAGGAGAGGCCACCTGAGAGCTTGTAGGAATCTGGCTCAAAGCTTTGACTGCTACAGATGTGCCTACGGAGAGCATCCCTGAGCTCATGTCAACCAACTGTTCAAAGTAATCTCTCAAGATAACAGAACTACAATCAAGCCCAACTGCAACAGCTGAGAGTTTCAATTGATTATATTTCCATTGCATACTTTCACTATCCAACTTACAGAGCTCGTATGATTCATTTAATGCTCTTTGAAATGTCATCCACTTATTACTGGAAGATACCAATTGAATGCTCTCTGAAATGACATTCAACAACACTATGATTGCAAGCATCTTCTATTTATGACTCCCATATATACGTATATATGCAATGGCATCTCTTATTCGCACTGCCAAAACAAATCTATCTTGACTTCACAGTCACAAACAAGAGCTGGGATCAATGCATCCTAATTAATCTCCCTGAGATACACAAATCAGACACACTCAGATGTGTGATATCCAACGACTGCACCGTGCATCGACAAAAGATCCCCCACTGACAATGATATTGGGTGGCTCTTTCTGTGTGTTGCTGTTTGTTCCTGGTCAGGTTTTGAACACCCAGCCATTGTTGTGTCACTGTGGCAATCAATTTCAATCTAAAAACCTGTGGCCAGACACTTGCTGCAGCCAACAGTGCCACGCCTGCAGATTAGGTGAGGGAGTGGAGAAAGGCCCAGGTTTACAATGCCCCCGACTCTACCTATTCCCCTGCTCTCGCTCGCCAGGCGCTTGCAGCAGAATTGTCTAGATGATGAGTCTGGAGGTAAATAACACGGCGGGGAGACAAACAGGGCAGGTGTGAAATGCTCCCTGGACCCTGGCTGGTTTAATCTACCTCCTGGAGGCGACTGCAGACAATAATGACCCGCAGTCCTCCCTGCATGAGGAGGACGCTATGTGCACAGACATATGGGCGAGAGGATGTCGCTGATTAAAATGTGTAAATTTGCATTTATTCCATTGGCAAGCACTTTTATCCAAATCTATTGCATGACGTGAGGTACGGTACAAAACAAGTCGGTCAAGGCCAAACCACGTGTCTCAAACTAAGTGTCTCAAATGGGTTTCGACACAAGAACCAGAAAGCTGTCAGGAGTTGAAGGATTTTCAATGGGTAAGGGCATAAACATGAGGAACCATGACAACGGCACCAAATGAATAAGGCTCTATACATAGGATTTACTCTACGGTAAGAGGTGGAAGACTGGGCAATGCGCATCACGTTATCATGTGAGCTCCTTCAGCAGGTTCAGCCGATTGAAAGGAGCTGGGTAGCTCATTGCAGTACCAGACAGCATATGTTAGCAAATTGTACAGGGTGACCTTGGGATTAACCCCACATGATGAAGTTGAAGTAAGTGGGGGCCACTCTGGCAGTTGTATCAGGTGCATTAAGCGGACATCAGGGGAGGTAGAGAGTGTGACACGCCTTTTCTGGCTGACTGCATGAACAGGCATGCTGTTTCACACTGACATCACTGAGAAACTGTTGGTCTCAGTGGTCAAACATCTAATTAAATATGAATGCTAATCAGTTGGCACGAATTAGACAGTCCTCACTCTAAGAGCAGAATGAAGATACATATGAAACAAATGTAATCCTGCTTGCAGTCCATATCGGAGAAAAAAAAACCCTCTATTACTATGTCCTTAGCTTGTTTAAAATCCTTGAAACGTGAAGAGAGCAAATTAAAAAAGTAGATCTGTACTAATGATCTGTCCGTCTCTTGATGGCTATGCTACCATCAAAAGATCCTTCAGGGATCCACTGCAGTTGATTACAAATGTGTTGTGATATATTGCAACGCTGTATCACAGGGGGAATAATTCTTCAGTATTGACTGAGCGTGAAAAGAGTAAACAGGAAAACCATTGTGGTTTGAGACCGAGGTTTAGGCAAACTAATGCGGTAAAACACTGGCAGACCAGTGACGTTTGCCAAAGTCCTGGGAGGACCTGCTGCAGCGGTCATTGTCAACGAGTGTGAATTGTACTTAAATGATGAACGAACACATCAGAGATAACTAGTAGAAGCATAAAATACACAAATCATTTAGTAATATTACTACATGGTATATATCAAAATGTGGCAGCATATTACTTTATTTTCACAGAGGAAAACTAGATCTTACAAAAAATATCAGCCAATGAAAAACTCACAACAATGTGAAATTTTAACTGAAGTGTTTAATCTTTTTCAGATACAAGTATGATTTTTGTTTCCCTGACCTAATTGTGTGGTCTTTGAACTGAACACTTGGTGCTTTCATCTACTCGGTGTCAGACATCCAGTAGGATATGTGACATCCCATCTGCCCTGCTCTAAACCACAACTCACTCTGACAATCGAGGCGCAGCTAATTCATGGTTCTTCAGTGCAAGTGTTGGCATTTAGCACATATACTGTATTAAGTCTATGCTGTTAGTGAATAGCATTCTGTTTTACTATTGGCCTATATAATGCAAGTAGGCTCTGAATTTGAAGATATTTGAAGAAAATACTTGTGCTGTATATCAGTAGCACTGGACCCGTTAATCTGAAAAAGCAATTGGTAAAAAATCAATTACTGGAAAACTAGCCTCAAGCTCATGTCCAACCATTTGAATTTACATTAGGAAGATGACTGTTGGGTAATGTAGAATGGCACTGAACCCGTCTATTTCTCTACACATGGCTCCTGAAACACACATGACCTCAAAAAGGCAGAAAAGACATGCAGACTGAATCCATACTTGTGTTGTGCTTCATTCAAAAAGCTAAAGTGGTTGGCCTTTTGGATTTATCAACATAACTCACATCACAGGGGAAGGTGTTCATAAAATGTTTTGCAAGACGTGTAATCACATGCTTTCTTGTATATGGTACTAAACAGAACAACATTTGAAGCTGCACCCATTCTGACCAGAAATGTCTTAAAAATCTAAATTTCTTCCACAAAAAGAGATAGCGCTGAGATATACAACCTGAATATGTGCCTTCCCAAAGTGTAACAGGAAGCACAGGTCCAACTCGATTGCACTGGATTTTCAAGCCAGCCACTCTATGCAGCAGGGTGCATAGAAGAGTGCGACCCCCTCAGAGACCCAAAGTCTCATTTGCCTCCGACTCACAGGCAGATAATAATACAGATCTGACAGCTGGCCTATTCCCAGTTCACCTAATCACAAGCACATCCAATATCAAACATCAGAGTGCAACATAAATGAAACCCTTTGAATCAAAGGAAGGCAAGAAAAAAAAACAGAAAATCTGGTGGAACAGATAGTTCCAGTGGTTCTGTATCATATCCTTTTGGGGACCTTCCACCTGCATGTTGACATCTATTGCCATCAGTGTGTAATACATCTTCCCCTCAAGCAATAACATTTGATGTATATTCCTTCCTCAATGTTAGAAAGGATTTGAAAGGATTGATTTCCATGCTAGTGCATAATAAAAACAATACAAGATTAATCTGAGAGGACTATGAATATAGGAGGTTATTCATCCCATGCAGAAATTAGAAGACCAGATAAGTTTGCTAAATGCAACATGCCTCTCTACATGGTTCATGACCACGTCCCCTCCTCTTGGCAGCATACTGTACATGATGCAGCTCATTAATGAAAGGCAATGCTGGAGGAGGGATAGTCTGAAAATCAGTATTCCTGTCCAACATCTATGCCATTACTACCAGACCGCGGATATCTTAATATAGATATAACGCAGATGTAATTAATTAAAATCCAACCATACACCTTGTTAGAATACAGTACACAACACGAAGGATAGTTAGGGAGTGAAATGATAGGGTTCTGTTGATGAAAAAGAGGTCTCAAAAGGTGAAGAGCGTGCGGAATAACCTGGAGGACTAGATGGCAGAGGGACTGCAGCCACAACAGCGCTCCAAACGGAGTACCTCCTGACGGTTCCGGTTTTAATTGAGTTTGGGTAAACTGTCAGGTATGACATTGCCCTAAGGGCTACACATGGCTTTGTGCTCCTATGATTAATAGGGTTAAATTGTTCATTTATTACAGTTATTGGGCTGACAAAAGGGGAGCCTGCTGCTTCCATTCATCACGTCGGAAAGGACACAGCTTATCTTTGATATGCTAATTAATACACCGTAATTAAGGGCGGAAAAACACTTGAGATTGTAACTGGTAAGGTTCTGATTTCTGGGGAGTTAGGTTTTTTGACTGATTCTCTGAGCGGCAAACCTGTAGTCTTACCAATGAAACATTTTTATTCAGATGAAAGGCCTGATCTAATTTCAGGAAAATATTAAAGGGATGCGGCGTGATTCAGTGGCGCCCTGTGGCCTCATATGTTGGGGACGCAGAACTCTCAGAGTGGTGCCAATCAGTGTTCACCACACCTACACACAAAAACTATATCTTCAAATGTTTAGATTGCAACAACACACTTCAAAAGAAATTGATTTTCACTTCCAAAAAAGTTCTCAAAAGGGTAGCATTACTATAATACATTTTAAGAAACCCAGAAACCCAAATATTGTGTACTGACTTCAGTAAATAACTGTAAATAACTGTATAACCTATAGGGCCAAATGTGTCTTTACGTACAGTTTAGCGCAAGACCAGCGTAACAACAGTACAGTGTAAGACCATGCGTACGCACATTTCCACAAGAGTTATTAAACACAACGTATGCACATCGTACGCCCATTCTCTTCATAAATATGAACGTGAGTCAAACCAGCGTTAAATGATGTGCTTAACGTCCTCTCCCATAATTTCCTAACATAGGTTGAGACACAACTTCAGTTGGTCAGATTAGCATGTACATCTTCCAGGTAGACCTCCTCACAGAACGCACACCTATGGATGAATTTGAGATTTATTACTACGCATCCTACCAGTTTATTAAGGGCATTAGCCGCCACGTATTAGTTCTTTCAGACCACACCACAAGAAGAGAAAGGTAAACTAATGACTAGTTCCTTTAAAGTTATTGAGGTAAACAGACACAGGTATATCTATCACACTACAAACAAAAGTATTGCATAATTAGTTATGTTTGTACCAACTCATTGTTTTGTCTGTGTGAACTGATCTGGTCTGTTAGGCTCCCTGTCAGCTCAGTCTGGTTAGCCTTCATGCCCCGCCACATCCACCCACCCACACACTACTATCCTTATTAAGGGTAGATTAGCATCACATAGAGATTGGGTCAAGTACTACACTTAAGTCATGTTTCAGGACACATCTGCTCCACACACATTACTGCCTGTGTTGGTGTTTCCTGTCTAGGAACTGGTCTCCTCATGCATGAAATGGTTTTAACTACTCCTTTTACTCCCTACACACACCCTCCCCTTAAATCTAGTCAGTAATTGGAAACTTGTCTTGTACCACTATCAAAATGTACATTTGCATAAATAAATAAATAAATAAATACAAAACCAAGCCAAGTGTAGATTTAAATGTTATGTAAATATTTACTGAAGTCTGTGACATTCTGACTGTGGTGGACTATCTCCTACCAATTTGAAAAATAAAAGAATGCAAAAGAATAGGGCCCCATACATTGCAGATATTCTGCATGAAACCAAATGACACATACAGCTGGAGATCAACCCAAGAAAGCTCACATGCAGCACTCATTACAGCTTTCAGTGGTGATGAATTACCTCGGTGTTACATAATTCAATCTTCCTCCAAGACGATCATTAATAGTTAAGAACTCACTAAAAGTCCCCCTGCCTGCTTCCTGTTATTCTACCCTGTACTCTAAATCAATTTGAACCAATGACAGCTTGCAAATGTCTGTATAGATACATATGGTATGTGAGGGTAGGGCTTACAAGCTTATAAAGGAGGTCAAATTGACAAGTGTTGATCAAAATCAGGTCTCATCCCTCTGTTAACTACATATAAAGCCAGCTCTACTAGCTACATCCAAATGACACAACAAGGCTAACTCTTACTAGAAAGAAAACAGATTAAATTATTATATTAAGAGACTACAGTGAAAAGGAAATGCATGTCTCTGGAGTCTTCACATGTTAAGGCAGCATAAAGTCCCATGTTTCCATATTTCCTTTTTTGTAATTAATTCATTTGCATCCAGTGACAATTACTGTAAATAAAGCGCTTTTGTCAAGAGAGCATAAGCATAAGCAACAAGAAAACTCCAATGATGACACTGAAGTTCAATATACATTACAGCTAAGCTCTAAAGGTTGACTCTGCAGGTTAAGCATGGGAGCAAAGACAAATATTTATGGTCTGCTGTCATCTGTGATAGATGCCGGTGTCTAAGTGTCCTATAAACACATGGTCTACAGCCACGGACTGCAGGAGAGATGAGATCAATTGGCAGGTGTAAATGGGAATTCTTATAGCAACATGATGGCTTGTGCTACATCGAGCAGAACTGGGGACAGGAGAATAAATCAGCTGGTGGGTTTACTTAAGATGGTGCCCTTCCTACACAGCCTCTGAAACAGACTCTCCATCATGATTTAGAAAGCAATTATGTTTAGTAATATAATCAGAGGATTTAAACCGCCTGTCAGGTTCAGTGTCTTATTCCCTGAAGAATATTTTGCACAACACAATGCTTTATTTTGCTGTTGTTGTTGGATACAACTCTACAGTAGGATGCAATGGCAGTTACAGTATGTCCCTGTTTCTATGCAATGTGAATACTGACTCTGGTGCATGGTAAGGCCTATGTAAGACACAGGAGGAAGTCGCTGTGAACTTGAGATGGATAAGTATCAGTATGTAGGTTACCATCATCATCTTCTTCCTCTGAATAATATACACTAGAAGTGATGTTACATTGTGCAATAATAAACAATGATATACTTTTAGTAAACATTTTTGTAGGTAGCTATTTATTTTGTAACATCCTCAAATTCATTTTGGTAGTACAGTAGTCATGTGAAGGGGAGATAAAAACATCTGTCATTCAAATCCGCCTAGATTTAAAGATTTCATGGATCGCTTTACACAGGATGTATAAATCTTCACACTCACCCATCATAATCTCCATGGTACCAGAGAGGATCGTCTTCCTGCCCATATGGAGCCAGGAACCTGTCAGGCAGTGGACGTGTCTACTTGTGGCGCTGCATTCTCCAAACTGCTAAATGTTGGGGCTCCTTGGAGAACGAGAGAGAACAGAGAGAAGAGAGAGAGAACAGAGAGAGAAGAGGTGGGGATGAATGAGGAGGATTAGTCATCTAGCCACACATTTAGTTGCAGAGCCCAAAGAAGGTGGTAGGAGATAGTCCACCACAGTCATAATATCACAGACCAGTAAATATTTACATAACATTTAAATCTACACTTGGCAAACAGTCAACTTGCATGTTGGATTGAAAAAGTAAACAAACCAACCGTTTTGTATTTATTTATGCAAATGTATATTTTGATAGTGGTACAAGACACATTTCCAATTACTGACTTAGGGGAGGGTGTGTGTAGGGAGTGTGTGTAGGGAGTAAAATGAGCAGTTAAACCATTTTATGCATGAGGAGACAAGTTCCTAGACTAGAAGTTGTGCTTCATAACCTGACAGATGTGGCCTAATGTAGGGTGAATCTGCATGAACAGAAGATGACTGATGTGAGATGTAGGAGCCATGCCCTGATGGCCCACCTTTGGAGTGTTTAGATAAAGGCCGAAATATACTTCTACGACTCCGTTACTCCGTGGTCACGCAGTTGCCTCGACGGACTCGTTTTCATTTATGGTTCTCCAACGGTTGTGGGTGTTGTAAAGCATTGATACTGATGTATTGACGGATTGACGGAGTCGGATAGTTACAAAATTTGGGAGGTGCACGTCAGGCCACGGAGAGGTGCTCAGAGAGGGTTTGCCACGTTGGAGAAGGCTCTCCGTGTCTCCATGTGTTCCTAAACGGACAACCATAAATTGCGCTTAAAGCCTAGGAAATTAGCTGATGCAGCCTTGTTGGAGTGGCAACTTAGTGTTTGGTATCCCAATGTGGTCTTCCGAGGCTAGATTTCTTCATCACTAATATGATGACAGTTCACTGTCTGGAGACCATGCATAGAAAATATGGACTAGAAGCACATTGAGAACTAACGCCAACAAGGCTATGCTTACCAGCCTTTCCTGTAAGACCTACCCCTAACTGGGTTTGTTTAAAAATATCAAATTCTATTAATGCAGTCATCATTTAGTCACCATCTCACTGGTTGGCTCCAGACAAGTATGTCAATATAGGCCTAGAGCAATATAGGCCTATGCAAGACTACTGTTTGAGACACCGCAGAATGGAAACTTGCCCAAAGGACATATTTTAGAGATGGTGGAGTACTATGTTGTAAAGAGAACTCCCTACAGCAGGAGGCAAAGCCCTTAAATCAGGGCAGCTGTAGCCGTAGCCATTGTTCCCTCTCAAGCTCCCTCTTGAGCTTATTGGCCTTGTGGAGTGAGGAAGTATGTCTTTAAATTAGACAATGTGCAATAATTAGCTTCCAAATCAAATGATGTATTAAGATGATAAAACAGTCCTAAATACAAGTGGTGGTCTGCCAGATAAATCAAAACTAGCAGGAGTAATACATCAAAACAAACATAACATCGCAATCTCAGGACACACTAGGTTTTTTTTTCTCCAAATTGAGTCTACAGGAGATTGCATCACCATAGCTGTGCATTCATAGAAAGGTCTCTTGCCACCCAATAATCAACCTATGGGAGAGGCATGTAAGCCCATCCAAAAGCGCAGGGCACAAAAAACATGTTTTCTGCCATTTGTCATGATTGACAGTGCTGAGGGTTTAGCCATAATGTCAGGCCAAACGTGTGTCCCCTTATAACAGGTCTACAGCTAAATTAGCTAGGAATATGTATCCATGCCAAAGTAGCATCTGATGTTTTGTGACAGAAGTCATGTACGTGGTTCAATATAAAATGAGTATTAATCACCCCACTAAACATTTGATGACAGAGGTGAATGATTACATTACTCTCAACACATCAGGTCAGTAACATCCTCAATGTACCAAACATTGTTTTGCCTAGCAACTATAGACCACAGGCGTCACATAGGCCATTCCATTTTCAATTGACAAAATCAATACATTTCTAAATTGAAATCAGTAACAGACATAACATGAGGAATAAATATTGCCACAAAATGTACATTTCAGGCTGGAGCTACTCCAGCATCACCTCTGTGGGATTCAGGAGCAGTTTCACATCATCTCAAGAAGAGCCAGCATGAAGGGCTTACAGCACTCTCCACAGAAGTGGATCGCAAGGCTATACACATGTTTAACCCAGGTTTAAACTTCAGAAAAAAAAACATTATGGTCTCAGCTATAACAGTTTCATAGGTCTCCTGAAAGTAATCTTTGATCAGTTCACGATGTGTAGGAATTACACTGCCTCCCTCTGCTGGATAAAACCATTACACCCAGAGGTGGAAAAGTTTGTCTTCAGCCAGTCTCATTTTAAGCAAAAAAATCTCAATGCAGCATCCTAGAGACTAAAATAAGCTTCCTTATGGTTAAATGCAAAGACAAACTGACCTCTAAAGGTTGACAGTGGTTAAAAGCTTCAGCTTTTAGGGAGGGAAGGGAAAGAGCGGCCATGTAGAACTGCAAGCGTTCATGATTGACTTTAAACTCTAACACCATCACAGCCCTCCGACCTACAAAATTGAAGTGTCCTGATACATTTCAGGATTTTTACTCCATGCAAATCGTATTTGGTTGAGTAGCCTACACCATGCTTAACACACAGTTGATCTTCACCTTACTTGAACACCCTCTGTTAAGAACACTGCAGTGACCACTTCCACACAAATATTCAAATGGTGAATTTGGGCTTATGGCATACAATATTTGCCAATTTGAAGGAGAAGAAAGTTAAACAACCTGAAAATAGCACAGTATTTAGCTACTAGGTCCCACCCAGCCCTACACCACTTACTGATAACTAAAGAAGAGCAAATCAATTTGAATTTCGAAGCCACAAAAACAAAACGCTCATTTCAATAAGTTTGTCAACTTTTATTCGTCACGTTGTACAAAAAGTAAGAAGCAGATTCAATAATACAACATGTACATTCAAAGCATTAAAACAGGGGGAACCTATATTATGGCCAAATTTACATACACAATACAAGAGGCAGCAGTATAGTTTCCCAAGTCCTAAACAGGCCGGGACAAGTGCAATACCTTACAAGTACAAGAGCATTGCTACTAATCCCAACCTGCACAGAAAGGGATTACCCATCTGAGGTGGCAGACGATTCACTGCCATGATCAGTTTTGCATGGATTTGCACATCAACAGTTAAACCAGCGGAATGCAAACCAGCAAAACTAACCAGAGTCCAGTGGCAAGTCTCGTAGCTTCAGGGTCCATGCTGATGCCCACAATCTAGAAGTACTTCAAGTGCTCACACTGCAGTAGATGAATAAGTAACTACCTGCACTATAAGCACTTTAATACTGCTGAAACCTGATGTAAAGGACAGAGTGGCTGGGGGTCTCACACAAACAAACACACACAGAAGCGTTGCAAGATGTGCACAGGCAGCCTCATCCAAGCACACAGCATAGGAAAGATGGGGAAGCAGGCCACCATCAGTTTTGCATAGATTTGCACAACTCATTTTTTCTTGTAGTGCAACTATGCAAAACTAGCAGAGAACTGCATAAAAAGCAAGGCAAACACACCAGTTGCGAGTCCCTGCTCCTTATGCCAGAAGGAGCACTTAGGGCAGTAGGTGCTAGTCTACTTCACTATCTGCACTAGATGCACCTTAGCATAAGCAGAAGTTAATAGATGATGAGAGTCTGCTGTATTGGTGTTGGCTGGTTTGAGTGTCAGTGTAGTGCTTGAAGTGCCTCCACTGCAGTAGGTATCACTTAGTACTACCTGCACTGTAAGCACTTTGACACTACAGGGACAGTACCAGTCCTGGGAGCATCCTTCAGCGCTGTATCCAAGTAGAACTGAAAAGAATCCCCCATCAGCGGCGGTGACGGGTGCAATCCCTGGCGAACACTGGACAAAGTCTGCAAAAAAGGGAAACAGGAGCATGGGATCACACCAAGGTAACATTCATCAAGATATTTCTATAGAACACTAGTTGTCAGATTTTTAAATGTTTAACAGGTGTAATGTTTTTTTTTCTTGACAGGGTTCAAAACCAATCCTACCTAGTATTACAAGTATATAAAAAAATACTTATATCAGGGTGATGTGAAGTAACCTTAAATAAGGTGTTACATTACGACACTAAAATGTATATTTTGCAAAGGAACATCTGCATTCCTGTTAAATTCGTATCTCACTCCGCCACCTCATACAAACTGCCATGAGTAAAACGTAGCACGATTTCAATATCTTAACGTCTCTAGTGTTGTGTTTTCACGTCAAATAACTGGTCATGGTAAGAACCATAAAAACTGGTTCTCAGCTCTCTAGGTAGAGATTACAACACCAACAAAATACAGAGGCTGCGGCCCGCGTTGTGAAACCAACGCATGCGTAATGCCCAACTACTCACGCACACCCCTCCCCCATGGTCTGCACCAACATGGCGCCGCTGAGTCCGCAGTCCTCACGTTCTCAACCAGAAACAAACTCGAGGGGGTGGAAATGCAAAGGCAGATGAAAATGTGCCGCAACCGTATGTTATTCAAAGCAGAAACCCCCATTAACAAACACTTTAAATCTTGCCCTAAAACAAAATCACGAAAATGAAACTGCACTAGACATCGTTACGCTAGCCAAGTAGCATCCTACAAGGCATGCCATTAGCTAGCTAGTTACTGTTAGCTAGCATGCATGGCTAACGTTAACGCGTTTTTGACATGCATTATTTTCAGCTGCCTTATCCTAGATAGAATTGAAATTGAACAGAACAGTAAGCGACCCCCACCAATTCACATAGGCAACAAATATGGTACTCTGCCCAAGACCCGCAGTAAAATTTAGGAAGACAAAGTTAGCTAGTTAGCCAACGAATGTGACACCGGCCTCAGGCTCCATGCGCATTTGGGAATGGCCACATTCGCAACAATAATGTTCAAAAAGGTATCTGAAGCTGTGGCTACATGTAAAAATACACGAGCACTGATGCACACTACTTCAGTTTTACGACAGAAATTTAACCAAGCAGTACTGAAGAATACTGCCAGCAAAGCTTACTCACTACTTGGATATGTTGCTAACATAAACTGTTGGCTACCTAGCTTTGGTAGCTAGCGATAGCGCGCGGCCTGCAGCTGCCCCATGTGCTGCCGCTTTGTTCTTGAGGCTCTCAAACTCGCCCACCAATGCAGATTTAACAATAAATAACTTGACTTTTCAACATTTAAGAGTTCAAAACGAATTATGTTTCTTACCAAGGACCAGAGACATGGCGCCCTGCAAAATCACAACTTACTACTCCAGCCACTAGTTAGAGTAAGCACTGCAGTGAGAAGCGCACGCTTTTCAAATCTCCCTCATTCTAACTATGGAGGAAAGGGACTGCCATGCGCCTGTTATCGCATTGTTTTACTACAAAGCTGTTAGTATCACACTCCGTAAGTAACATAATCCATTTAGGAAGTAAGTCAGATTTAAGAAGTAATCATAATTTGACTTCGACAACCGAACCACGCTAAATGGCTAACAACAGGTTTCATGTCAATAACATGCGCGTAGTAAGACACCCGCCTGTGAAATCCACCATCTTCACTCACTTGAACAGACTTACCGTTTACTGTCACTGCTCCAGGCATATCTACCAAACTAACGCACAAACTTCCTTATGTTATAGCTACGTTAAGTAACCTTGTTCGCCTTTACTTGTATCATTTAAAAGCATATAAACTTGATAAAACAACATAAATTTGCGAAAGTGGCGCCAAGCTACTCGCTGTTAACCATGTGGTGAATGAAGGGCGGCTCCCGTTGAACGTAAATATCTACAACCCCAACTCCTCATTTGCATAGGCCTAAATAAACTACTTCCGATACGAAACCTCCACCAATCCAAGAGCCACTAGTTATCAATAGAAGAAAACAGGTTTTAACAGTAAACACGAATTATGTCGGCTAAATTGTCAACACCTGGTATCAAAGTAACATGACGAGTTAGATGCCTTTTTGATAAAAAAAAAAGAAAGAAAACGAGAAGTTGCGTTAAAAATCGGCAGGTTAACGCAGGTTTGAGTTAGGAAGTTCGTGAAACTTGGATTGTGTTTAATGATTGTTTATTTCGATAATTTAGGCTAAAATTGTATGCTCGATTTGGCTGTTTTTGGACACACATGGGAACCAGTAAGAGTGTCAAATGTGTCATTTTTCCCATTTTCATGTGAAGGCTATTGCAATTATTAGGCTAATTAAATCCAAAAATACTTTTGCAGTTGTTTAACTCTTTTTGTTTCTTGTTTTTTTTTTGGAATATGCATAAGTTTCTCTACAATTAGGCAACTTCAATAATGTTTCCAAATTATATTATTATTTTTGTTCAAATCTTGATGACACAGCCACAGTTCTTCCACCTAGTTGGTTGGACTAATGATAGCCAGAGGTGGTGTGCCAAAATACATTCTCTTACATGCCCACAATTTTCAGTATTCCCAAGTGTTTACATCATTTGAAGAACAAGCCATCTTTCCCAGTTTTACTCTATTTGGGAATTAATATGTTATAGATCAATAGATTTGAAGATCCATTGAAGCCAAATGTGAATTTTAAAAAGGAGCTATCTGCAGTACAGGTTGTATAGGTGCCATTCATTTAACCTGAAACTTCAAGGCCACGCCGAAAGGAACGATTCCTTTTTTTGTAGCTTATTTAGCTGCATCAGAAAGATGGGGGAAAGGGGAATGATTATGACTATGATTTCCTCCTTTCATCATCATCCCTTTCTTCTTCATCTCTGTTGCATCTTCTTTTTCTTTCTCTTTTCTCAGATTACCACCATTCACCACCACGTCATCCAAGTACTTTTAGTCAACACCTGAGGTGAGAAATACTGAATCTATCTGATTTTAAAGCGACTCAATAATTCTGTTTACAGCAATGTTCCAAACAGCTTTCGTTGACCCAGTAAGACCTACTATGAGCATCTTATAAAATGTAAAACTTTGGAGTTCGTGACCAATGAATCCAAGTAGCAGGAGTCAATGCTACTTAGTTGGAACACCTCTCCGTGAGTGATCTGGAATGTGTCTTTTTCTCCCAGTGATCTCAGCATTTCTCTTTTCTTCCCTCCAAAGTATTGTCTTTCCTGACGCAACGCTGGCTGCCAACTCTCTTAAAAATGGCAGTTAGTGAGGCTCCACCCACCAAAGGGGCCAGGGGGAGGGTTCTCCTCTCCAAAAGCAAGGGCTAGATTTATCTGTGTGACCCAGGGTCAGGCCAGATCACCTCTCACCTCTAGCCCTATTCATGTGTAAAATCTCACATGAGAGAGGGAGAGAGAGTCCATCCCGCCAAACAGGGGGAAAGCGTTGAAAATGCTGTGGAACGTATTGAAATCTCAAGGTTGAAACGATATAAATAATTAATATATTATGATGAGGGACATCAATAAACCCCCCACACACTCACACAAATATATTTTTATACATGGTTGGTCTGCACGCCAAGATTTCCTGTCTTCAACATAGTTAGAGCAATGTGTGGGCACCCTAGTTGATCAGTTCCCAGCAATGACTGCAGTTTTCAATTAATAACATACATTTCCACAGGAAAGGAAAACAAGAGTAGATTTAAAACAAAGAAAACATATGGATATCAGGCAATATGAGACAATCTTTCATACAGTCAGTGTGGTACATATCTGTGACCACTGTCTTCATATGTAAGTCCTTCACTGTGAAGGGAAGAACGAGCACAGGGGCATAGCTTAGGGAACAGTGATTGTATGGAGGACACTATAGGAAAAAACTGAAAGTAGAAACATCAAGTGTCTTTGCTGTGTTGCACTTTTGAAAGAGTGATGGGAAAGCGAGGGAAAGTTGCTAATAGAGAAATGTAGTTCCTGGTGAAGATATGTAGTGTCCTCTGTGTCCTGGTGAAGATTTGTAGTGTCCTCTGTGTCCTGGTGAAGATATGTCGTGCCTCTGTGTCCTGGTGAAGATATGTAGTGTCCTCTGTGTCCTGGTGAAGATATGTAGTGTCCTCTGTGTCCTGGTGAAGATATGTAGTGTTCTCTGTGTCCTGGTGAAGATATGTAGTGTTCTCTGTGTCCTGGTGAAGATATGTCGTGCCTCTGTGTCCTGGTGAAGATATGAAGTGTCCTCTCTGTGTCCTGGTGAAGATATGTAGTGTTCTCTGTGTCCTGGTGAAGATATGTAGTGTCCTCTGTGTCCTGGTGAAGATATGTAGTGTTCTCTGTGTCCTGGTGAAGATATGTCGTGCCTCTGTGTCCTGGTGAAGATATGTAGTGTTCTCTGTGTCCTGGTGAAGATATGTCGTGCCTCTGTGTCCTGGTGAAGATATGAAGTGTCCTCTCTGTGTCCTGGTGAAGATATGTAGTGTTCTCTGTGTCCTGGTGAAGATATGTAGTGTTCTCTGTGTCCTGGTGAAGATATGTAGTATTCTCTGTGTCCTGGTGAAGATATGTAGTGTCCTCTGTGTCCTGGTGAAGATATGTAGTGTCCTCTGTGTCCTGGTGAAGATATGTAGTGTTCTCTGTGTCCTGGTGAAGATATGTCGTGCCTCTGTGTCCTGGTGAAGATATGAAGTGTCCTCTCTGTGTCCTGGTGAAGATATGTAGTGTTCTCTGTGTCCTGGTGAAGATATGTAGTGTTCTCTGTGTCCTGGTGAAGATATGTAGTGCCTCTGTGTCCTGGTGAAGATATGAAGTGTCCTCTCTGTGTCCTGGTGAAGATATGTAGTGTTCTCTGTGTCCTGGTGAAGATATGTAGTATTCTCTGTGTCCTGGTGAAGATATGTAGTGTCCTCTGTGTCCTGGTGAAGATATGTAGTGTCCTCTGTGTCCTGGTGAAGATATGTAGTGTTCTCTGTGTCCTGGTGAAGATATGTCGTGCCTCTGTGTCCTGGTGAAGATATGAAGTGTCCTCTCTGTGTCCTGGTGAAGATATGTAGTGTTCTCTGTGTCCTGGTGAAGATATGTAGTGTTCTCTGTGTCCTGGTGAAGATATGTAGTATTCTCTGTGTCCTGGTGAAGATATGTAGTGTCCTCTGTGTCCTGGTGAAGATATGTAGTGTCCTCTCTGTCCGTTCACCACCACAGCTCAAGCTTTGAAGAAGTGCAGCCACTCCACTAGGGGTCTGAAGACACACAGGTTTACTCTAGATCAGGGGTCTCAAACTCCCGGCCCGCGGGCCAGATCCGACCGCCAAACGATTTCATCCGGCCCGCCGGCTCCTAAGAATGTCGCAAAAAGTTATATTGGTTTGAAAGGGCCACCCCAACGTTTGCCGCTGCCATTGGCAACAGGTTTTGTGCTTCTAATTCACATCTTTCATATCATTCCGCAAGTTGTCCAGTCATTTAACGTAATGTGGAGTGGCTGCACTTCTTCAAAGCTTGAGCTGTGGTGGTGAAAGCACAGAGAGTCGCTCCGAGGAATAACAACAGACGGTGCACCATCAATGATCAGCATATCAGTAAACTATTAATTTTAGATCACTATTGATGGAAAGATGCTGTATTTTGACAGACAAATACAATTATACACTTGAAAAATATTTATTATAAATACATAAAATGTTTGGTTTGTTTGCAGCCTTGTTACCAACTATACAAAAGTGGTGCAGTACAGCATTTGCTTTGAAATGTGCATGTATGAAGGAAAAATATAGCTGTAGTCGTCAATGAAGACATTATACCACTATAACTGCTGTATATGTAAGACATGGACTATCAATGAGACAAAGTGATCCAAAAATGCAACTATAACAAACACCTTTATCCAAGAGCGTCTTGCATTGCCCAGGAACAACAGTAGCCATTGTACCACTGATCACACATGGTAAATTTGCCACACTCAAAAGTGGTATCAGTATTGTGATAGGCAAGCCAACAGATCAAAAAAATCTGGTCCCCCACTTACCAGACTGGACGCTCATCGCCCCCCAGTAATTTGAGTTTGAAACCCCTGCTCTAGATAGTAATATAGCCTCAGACCTAGGGAAGACCTGTGAGATGTCAGGATCTGCTGGGGTTTTCTCTAGCCTTATGCAGTTCTCTAGCCTTAAATTTGTTATACATGAGAAATGGTCCTTTATGTAATAATATAGTGAAACAATTAAAAGGTGATGTCATTAAAACAAAATTCTTCCTCGTTCATCTTTATCTCTCTCCAAATGTTAATGATGCCTCTAAAATGCTGCTTGTACTAAAACTATTTTCAGAAGAATCAGTCACTGATATAAAACATGAATATAGCTCCATGTAAGCTATAATGGTCCAAAACATGTTCTTCTCTGTGAGGTTTGTTGTAGTTATTGTCATTAAAATAGCACGATATCATTCATTTCATGACATGGAATGGGTTCCTCCTGTAGGGCATTGTTCCACTTGCCACAACATGTAAACAAGTGATAGTGGTATTCTTACTAGGTTTGTTGTTGTTTCCACTAGTTAGAGTCCCCCCTTCTCAGTGTTTACAAATGGCACAAATGTTACAAGGTTAAACTGAAACCAAGACATTGAGGCGGAAAAGAGATGTGTTTTGGTCATGCATCTCCATCAGCCTCTAATGATATTTTTCCTGCCTCTGGTCAGAGGTCCCCTCTGTCCTCCTTTTACCTCAGGCCACCAGTGCCAGGCATCTTTCAGCAGGACTGCTGAGGGCTGTAAACTACTCCCAAAACAAAACCATTAGTACAGGTTGTTTACACACGCCAGCCTTTTCACTAGTTATGTGCCCATCCCACCAGCAGAGGGCGCTTTACCCAAACAATACATTACAGAACTGGATAAGACCCCACAACACAGCTACACTTTTCACTGTTGGATACGGTGCATGCCCAAAATTAGAAAAAGAGGATTGAAAGAAAAGAAGTTTGCTATTGAGTAGTGTACACAGGATATAAACAATGCCTGCGATGAAATGACTTGTCCCTCTCGAGCTGTTGAGTGTGCAACATTAAGCAGATGATCTTGTGTGGGATGACAGATGGGGTTGATTTACAAAAGCTATGAAATTCATTTTGAACCATAGACTGTGGTAAAAAAAAGGAAAATCATTTGAGGTCAGACATTAAGAGAAGGATATTCTGCACAATCATCCAAAATGTGTGCAGTCCACAGGATGTACTCGTAGCCTTGTGGCATTTGTGAATACTTCAATAGTCCGCCCACCACCATTCAGTATAGCAGCTTTATTTTGTGTTACCAGGGAGATGTGGAGGATTTGATGGGTAAAAGTGCAAAACAAGTGCAAAATACAAAAGACTCAGCAATCATTGTTCCAAGGCCATACTGTATGGCAGTAGTGCTGTTTGAGCACATAATGTGTAAAATATAATCGCATGCAACTCCCCCCCCACCCCTTCCCCCATCTCTAAAAATGAACAGAGATCAAAGTGTGTTCTGCGTGCACCGGCGTCAAGTCAGAACCAACCCTACAGCACATTCACAGAGCACAGGCTTTTGAAGTGAAGATGACTGGTTTCCATCCATTCCCATTGAATACATGAGTAACATTTTAGACAGCTGATGAAACTCGTAAAGTCTATCCAGGGGATAGTTGGTATACTTCCTCAAGCTGTGGTTTTGAAGATGATTTTTGTTGTTGGGAATTTGGGGGGGGATTCAAGAGATTGCAATATCCTAATTGATGGCACATGAAGAAACATCAAAGCAGTATTGCCCAGTACTCCCTAGTAATGGTCTAAAACATTGCCCATTTAAGTGTCTTCAGAGATGTGTTTATTTTGCCTTGTCAAGGCATGGAACCAAATCGGTTCAGGAAGAATGACTACAAAAGCTTCAAAAGCCTAATTTCCCTCAAACAAAATAACGCCAAGAAACGCTCAATGTTTGTAGCGGCATAGAGATGTATTTGGAGAGTGTGATAAATGTTTAAAATAAGAAACAATGGCTCCAATTAGAAGGGGGAAATGCTAACAGAGTTAATGTTCTCCTCCTCTGTAATCCCTCGCTAATTTGCATTTTAATTCTTCTGCTTTTCTCAGCCTCACAGCTAATCCTATGCCAGCTTGAATGAGGCCTGTGTTTTTCGCTGACAATTCCTAAAGGCCTCTCCACACAGACATGTCTCTGTCAGGAACATTTCAGAAACACTGTTTAGTTTGACACTCAGCTTTATAAACACAACAATCTGTTCACTTTAGTCAAACATCCTTTGTGCTTTTCTGAAGATTTCTATCCACATTAGCAGGCTTTACTCATGTCAACAAGACACTTTAGTTAAGACAAATTAGTCTGTTTATTCCAAACACGGCAACAAAGGTGTCACATTTTTTAAGGAATTATAATTGTAAATGTAAAATGAATATGTAGTGCACACAAAGATTGATCATAATAGTGACTCTAGCACTGAGATTTCATTCAAATGGATGTTCATAGAGTTTAGCTTGACATTACTTGAACTGACTTGGGAAATGAAGGTTTTATTGAATCATCTGCCACACGGGAATACAACTTACAACTTCATGAAATGTTCACTTAAAGTATTATTTATTAAAGAGGAGAGTACAGTTGTAATGTTTCAGTCAACAGCCTTTGTCATCAAAGACTGAATAGTCTATGTGCCTTGCCTTATGCCTTCCCTTTGTTTCTAATTCAAAATACATTTGCAAGAGAGCTGTTAACTCTGTTCCCAGTCCTGAATGAAAGAGTAACCAAGCAGTTCAAATATGCTTTTATTTTCAGAAATAGAAATGCCATCTCACCCGTGTCCTAGTGCAGGGGTTGCAGGAATTGTATGCAGTTTGAAGAGCTCAGTAACTAGGTGCTGAGGGCATGGTGGAAATATCCGAGAGCTGCCAGTTTCCGCTCTCCTCTGCTGTCACCCAAATGCTGTTTAGCCCCCTTTAGGTGGCATCCTGAAATGTTTGGAGTAAGATGCATTTAACATTCCACTCACCCACTCTCATGAGCCAACTGCTTCAGGGACATCACAATACGAGAGGGCGTTAGCATTCTACACTGGTGGAGGACAGAGTAGATGCTATTTGTTAGCCAAGCAGACACAAACACATTCAGAAATAAACAAACAACTTTTAGTCATTTGGGGATTAATACAAAGTTAGTAGATCAGAGGACTTGAGATACTACATGTGTACGAACCACTTACTTCGTTTATCCATTGAGCAGAGTAAAAGGACTCGATAACGCCACAATCGCGAGAGGTATTCTTTAAATAACACACTCTGTGGGGCAGAAACAGCACTGCCTCCAGCCATGATGACTGCTGCAGCTTATCAGACATGAAAGCAAAACACTAAAGCATGAGAATTCAGTCTATTCCAGTTGAATGCCACAAAACCCAAAGTAAAAAGCTAAATAATAAATCTCTCACTATTTCTAATGTTGACCTCTCCCTTGTGTGTGGTAAACAAGAAATGCTCTAGTGAAGGTTTTGTTTGTTTTATCCATGGGGAGTTATCTGGGAAAATCAAATATAAGCTGTGAAGAGAGTCAAAGACAAAGTTTAGCATGCACACACAGTAGCTCCCGTGTACTTGAGTTTGTTTTGACTGAACTGCATGTAGGGCCACATCAGAACGCTCCCCCTCTCTTTGATGGAGCTTCCCCTCCCTCTGCCTCGCCGATCACCTGCAGCACTCTAGCTTTTACACTCAGTGCCTCAGTGTGTTTTGTGTCAGGGTTCCATCAAAACCAGCTCTTCACATCCGCTCACACAGCTCAATCCCTTATCCAACAGTCGTTTTTTCTGATATGACCATTACCAACATGCAGTGATGCAAAGACTGCAGAAAAATCTGTCCACCTGTATTCAATGTAGGATGTGCTGTAACAATAAAGGACTACTACTACTATCCCTTGATGTAAATACACTGAAAGCACTGAAAATATGATCCACTGCGTCTAAACCAAGACGTCTAACGAAACTTCGCCATGTTGTTACCATGCAGGAAGTAGTAGAGGAGAAAGTTGGTCCGAGCCCTAATCAGCCTGGTGTGGTGGTTTAAGTGGGAAGACACTGTCGAGACTTAGAGAGATAAGGATGCAGAAGACCATTTGGCCATGTAAAAGCAATTTGGGCTTGGTCTGATAATATCACCTGGAATAAATTACCATGGGAAAAAAATGGCCTTTTAAGGGCCATGTACTGCATTGTGATAAGTGTAGCACAAAACTGCCTCAGACAGATTGCACTGGCCAGACTATGGGAAGATGTGCCTGAATGGAAATTTAAGTTGTATTATTTTACAAGGGAAACACTCACAGGTAATTGATTGTTTGAGCCGCACGTGGCTGATTTAGTGGCTACAAATGTCAACAAATCCCGAAATAAACAGTGGCTGTCCACCTCGAAAGTTAGTGCTTGAATTGTTGACTTCACAAATAGACACAGAAGTAGAGAACAAGTAGAGCTTCAGCAACTAAGCAATGTGTGATCAAGCATAATGAATACACTTAAGTCATAGTCATGCGGCCAGTGCAGCTGTACACGAGAAGATTGCAACACAGATTTCAGTGACATAATTGTGCTGAAAATGGAACATAAATGTACATATGAGTCAGGGGAGGAAACTTGAACGTTTCAGACCATTTGCATTCAAGTCTTCCACTCTGTTCTGCAGGACTGAGCAAGTAGCTGTTCGCTCTGTGATGGGCGATAACATGTCCTGTGCATATATTCTTCATAATACCTGCAATCTGCATTGAATACAGAATGCTTTATACGCTATGGTGTCACTGCTTGGAAAACAAATCCCAAATGAGCCATGTAAAAACTATGTGATGTGTGCCATTGAGTCTGTGAATATACATCTTAATGGAGTTTATGTCGGAAATTAAGAGGTTGTAGAGTAGTGCATGTTATGATACAACACAGACATTTTTGTATACTTTCATATTTTAGCATATCTTAGAGATGTTGATGTGTGGATTTGCACAGGAATTGTGTTTACTTTAGAAAAAGTTGTTAGGGATCAAGTAGTTAATAGTCCTATTGTATGAAAGGCTTAAGCTGTAGACTAGCTGAGAATAACAGGCTTGCCTTATCACACTGGACAGCAAGGACCAGAGTTGGGGAAGCTACTTTGAAAGCATAGCTTTGCAAGCTACCAGTTACTTAACACTGAAGCAGAAATACAAAAATACCCTAGGGAAAAATCTGGTTGGGTCAACTTAAGCTACTTATAAATACGAAATTGTAACAAAATATGAAACAAAAAGTCACATGACAGCAGAAAAAAGTCTGCTCAACTGAGTTTATTGCAAAAAGTGCCTCCTTGTTCACAGGTCATACATACAGTAAATAAAAGAAATAAAATACCCCACTATTCAGTGGCACAGCAATGTCAGCCTTGGTTTGGTTTACAGAGTCCATGTGGGGGTATTGCACCATGCAGGGCTACTCAGTTTGCTGGGTAACTTCTAAAATAGCATGCAACAACAAAAAAAC
The DNA here is from genome assembly GCF_900700415.2 of Clupea harengus. Taxonomy (NCBI): domain Eukaryota; kingdom Metazoa; phylum Chordata; class Actinopteri; order Clupeiformes; family Clupeidae; genus Clupea; species Clupea harengus. The sequence continues at coordinate 30,322,343 of NC_045153.1, forward strand.
TATGGCCAAATATTTTCACAGGTGATCTGACAATCCAGCTTCTTGGGATACCCCTGAGACCTAAACCTGTCCTAAACACAGCAATCCCATCTGGGCTTTTCAAAAGGACAGAATTGCAAGAAATGTTATATTTTTTATGGACTAAAATTGTTTGTAGTTTCAGTAGTTAACTACACAAAAAACGAACTACTAATTTAACTACTTGAATCACTATGCAAATATGAATGTAGTTGAACTAGCAGCGAGCTAAACTAGTGAAACTACATGCAGTCCACTACTCCCCAACACTGGCAATGACTCATGTACCTTCATATACAGATTCATAAATATGGATATCATGGCCATGCCCAAGTCAACTCTGGTCGAGTCTATTTTGAAGTGTACGTCACTAAATCACATCTTGTAAAACAAAAAGGTGACAGCTCGCGCCAGAGAGGACTGGAACCTTAATATCGTTCTAGTGTTCCACCTTTTCAGTCATAAATAATGCAGGGTGCACAGGCACACTCGCACAGCTCAGATGTCGGAAAAAAAATGTACAGTACGCACTGCTGCACACTATGGCAAGACATGTCATGGCATCGGTGCCACGCCAGAAAGGCTTTTTCAGCATAAAAAAAATGACAACACAGCACCATCTCACACACCCCACCACCTGAAAGGAATGTGCCGGAGACACTGTGGATCTCATTCAATACGGAGTCAAACGCCTAGAAATGAAGTGGTGTTTTCTGTTCGTGTCCTTCAGAGCATGCATAATTAATAAGTACATTGATTTGAGGCAAGGCAATGGTTGCATAGGATGCCCGTGGGAACTGATTATTCTGCCGAGATGCATCTGAGGGCCACTCACAGGGTTAATGCCAGCCTCCTTTAGCTGCTTTATGAACTCACTCCGCAGTTCATTAGGCTCCATTCCTCTCTTAATCCTCGCTGCTTAATTATAAATCTCACAGACTGTCATGGATGATCCTGCTCCAAGTGTGATGGTGAATATTTCATGCCGAGACGCCTGCTCTCTCTGGGGACACTTATTTTTCTTGAACTTGAGTCAGGCATCCACACAAACAGTCCAAAAAATCCCAGGTCACTTCATGTCAGCTTGTATTGTCCTCATTTAGTTCGTGGACACAGCATCCACTGTGAAGTATATCCTTTTTGATGCTGATATTGTGTAAGAGGTATTACGTAAAACTAGTGAGATACATTTTAGGGATCAAATAATGGATTTGGCAGTTTTGAAAACATGTTTGTCCTGATTGTTGTATTTAGGTATTTGTGCAAAGAGGTGTGCAAAGAAGTGCAAAGATAAACCAATTCTAATCAGTTAAGAAAAGAAAATGCAAGGACTCCCCAATTAAAACAATCTTGTCTGCATTGCATATGACACTACAATAAAAGTGGTGAAATTGGACCCACACAAAACATCTAAAATGACTTAGTCATCCAAAATAACAAAATAACGATTCCTTTCATATGAAAAATGCTCAAATAGGTCAGATGCCACATCAAAAAATAAAAGGATCCCTAAGAAATGTTGTTTTGTCAAATCAAAATGACTGACTTCCCACTGTGGTACTCAATGAACTGTAGTTGTCATTTGAGATAAATGGTCCTTTCCAAATATGTTGTGTTGGATGTTGTGACGGATACCATTTTTTATCCTCTGCTTTTTCCTATGGACTTCTGAGACAACTATCACTACTGGGTTGGTTGCTATAGCAACTAGTTGGGCACAACCTCCTCCTTCTCAGTGTTGCTGTGAGGGGTCACTGCTTTGATTAGAGCTCCCATAGCTAACCGCTTGGCCAAGTGCTGTAGGTCCAACTGGCAGAACACTCTAGTAGGGAAATTAGTCTATATTATCACCCAGGAACACTTAAAACAGAGATGACTGGTAGACTGAAGTTAAATGAAAAATCCCCATTAAGGTAGACAATGGCGACTATATTTATGAATAACTCTCATAGTATTTACACACACAGAGGCAGGCTCTTTTCCAGAAATACTGTGCAATACTATAGCAGTGATTAAAAAAAGAACATTTTTAGAGATTATAATGTTATTCTAGTCTTCATCAAAAAATGTATGACATGTATTTCATTAAAACCCACACGATTACTCATGTGCTATTCCTGTCCCCTGTCCTTATTCCAGAGAGGACAATATTTACCTTTGGGCTCCTTTCTTGCAAAACCACAGTTAAGTTTCAGGTAATCACAGACAGACAGATTGCAGGCTTATGGATTAATGGCAACCGTTAATCTCCGGCAGAAACCCATGGGGCATTTAGGCGAGTATCCTTTAAGATGGTGGAAGAGCCATGCATCCTCAGCAGGAAGCATATGAACTGGGTGTCCAAGGGCCTTGGGCTCCACTAGTCAACACTCAGCAACATTTAAGATTGAGCTGGGCAAATGAGAGATGTCAGGGACAAGGGGCTGTAAATCAAAGCTGATGTGGTCCTCGAGACATTGTGCTATGAATTCATATTCCTGTTGTGACCTTACTGATATCTCCATGTTTGGGTCCCCTCTCAGGCTTCATTTCACTCTCAAAGACTCTGGGTAGATGAATAAAACAGGCATCATTTACAGTATATGATACCCTAGGCTTTCAAATACCCCAGTATATGATACCCCAGGCTTTTAGATCACTCTCGCATATCTGACTATTTCATAGCATCTCACTATTGCCCCTAGTGTGTAAAAAAAAAATCTCTATTTATGAACAACAGCATAGACTTACCTAGGATGGCACTATTTTAATCCTGATATTAATTCACTCAATGCTGGATGTCCCTGTGGTCCGTGGCTTTAAGAGATAGCTATGGCTCAGTTGTTCCATGGGGACGAGTGAGAAAGCTCTACATTTAGAGACTGGCTCATCCGTGGGGGGAGGCTGAGGTAGTTCTGAGTACAGATCCAGCAATGTCGCTAATTGCAGGTAGCAGCTCTAGTCTGAGGGGAATTAATGGCAGTTATAAATTCTTAAATTAAGGAAGCCTGTGAAACATTAATGTGCATCTTGATGCCGCTAAAGACATTGAAGTCATTCAACATGTATTAAATTATTAACATTCACGGCTGTAACATTAGGCACTTTAACAATTCATGAATTGTCCCTTCAGCATTATGTGTTTGGCCAAAATTAATATTCTATCACATATTCTCAATAATTTTTGCACATATCTGCTATATTGTCTTCAATACACAAATGTATCAATCTGATGTTATCTAAATGTTTCCTGCTATCTAATGCATACAATAAGTTAAAATGGGTAGGAATGGGATTGTGGATTCAAGTGCAGAAAAACACATTTTAGACAGCATATGACAGATTAGTTGATTAGATTAGTTCACTGGTGGAAGATGTGATTAGGCCCACTCACAGGCAAATGCAGGCCTCTTTCATATCATAATTAACACATTAGCTTAATGCTCATAACAACGATAGCAGCCACAGTTGTGCACAGGAGTTCAACCCCCCTCCAAATACGTTGGAAGGAATGGTGTCCCAGGTGCCTTGGGCTATCACCCAAGATCAGCACAAAAACATAAAGGTCATCATCACCTCAAATTTCCTTTAAAAGTAGGGTGCTTGGGGGCAGTAGTCTACAGCTTTCTCTGGACTGGGCTGTCTTGCTGATGCATCTCCAGGAGCCGTCTCATCTGGCATTAGGCATATATGTCGCTGACTGTCAATAGAAAAGCATCAAAGGCTCCGTGTTGCACAACCCAAAGTTGCTTTGAGTCAGATGAATTACATCTGACGCTGTTACATCTGGCTAGGGTTTCAATGCGGCTGCATAGTGCACTCATGATGAAAAATTGCTCTTGACATTGTAATGACGCTGTGAGCTTCTGCATATTTGTGCAGGGGGGAAATAATTTCTCCGCCATTTATGAAAATGCATTATGTCCTTATGCAAGTATCTGTGGGATTAAATTGGTCTAAACATTATGGAAAATACCGCTGTTTGAACTTATGTATGTATTTGCATCCAATATCCATGTGCAAGTGTATGATTTAGCAAAAACTCTTGACGTAGGCTGATATAGATGGCCTTGAAAATGTTCTGTTCATAAAGCATATGCATTTATGCATATGATCAAAGTATTTCACTCCAGTAAGCACAAAATCATAATTTGACAAAAGTCAGGTAACAAGCAACCTGCTGTTGCTGTGGATAAGAGAGAGGAAAACCTGGTGGTGCTTCTGGAGGTTCCAAAAAGCCCCACCTTGCCATCTGGCTGTGTCCTCTGTGCTCCATACTCTCTCCCACGCGACCTGTCTGTCCAATGAGACAAAAGCACATGAGGATGCTCTAACACCGACAGAGCTATCTGGCTTCAGTTTAGAGCCGGGCGTCGTTTGCGGATGCATCAGTGTTGTGAACAGAATTTGGGAGGACATCTCTGGGAGGACCAGACACAGTATGCCCTAAAATAAAAAAAAAACATTGTCTTCCTCCTCCGAACCCCAGCTGCAGATGCAGTACATTTATGCGTCGAATGCAAAATGCTTGCAGCAACACCCACGGTTTCCAATACTGTAATGAGGCCACTCTTCTTGTTTACATCCAAGAGGCACAGGCCAGATTCTATCCACATGTGCAGCACACAAAGTCCTGCTGCCCATAAGAGTTTATTCTTCCATGATAAAACATCTTGTGTTTGTGTGCATTAGTCAGATCTGCCGGGACATTCTTCAAACAGTCATAAACCACAGCGTAGATAATGTGAACTCTTTTTATCATTGTTCCCTTGACTAAAGAAGAGTGTGATTGTTCACGAATCAAAAGTACGGTGCAGTGTGTTTGTGCGAGCTTGAGTGCCTCTATCGCCGACCGCGGTGCGCACCAGCCTTTTACATTTTTATGAAGATTAATTAGGGCTAATCACAGTCGCAACCCGAGCATCGTCACGCTGACTGTACCAGATGAAGGAGATGCACCGGCGAATGCCAAGGGGTAGCTAATTCTTCAGGCCTGGTGGTGAGGAAGGGCATGTCCTTGGCATAGACAAGATCCACAGCTGGGAGGCACTGATAACTGGTAGATGATTCCAGGGCAAGGTCAGAGGTTAATGTCAGATGCACGCGTGTGCTGCTCACTGGGCAATGTTGCAGCGCATTCATCTGTGGAACAAAAGGGAGCAGAAGAAGACAGATGATTGAGTAAGCGCTGTCTTGGTGGTGGTGACAGTGAGGGGATTATCGCTACAGGATTACTTTGGAAGAGCGCTCCGTGGAGGTCAAAGTTGGCTGAGTTGGAGAACCCTTTTGACCTTGACAACCAGCTGTGCACTGCACAGTGTGAGGCTGGATGGATCATGACTCCTTCCAAGGTGTGCTGGTTTAAAAAAAGATCCCAGACTGAGACAGACTGTACAAAAGGGTACTGTGTAGGTTGTAGACTCTCCAGGCTGGATGAAATTCCCTACATGCAGAATAATTTGCCGAGTTGAAAGGGAAAGCAATGGGGGAGGGAGTGAAGCGTTGTCATCTTGCTGAGAGTGAGCATGACTCCATGAGCCTGTGTAAATGTCACTGTGCCCCCACACCCACTGCCTCAAGATGCGCTAAATGTTCTTACAAGATGCACAGGGACACTTCAAATATCTGCTTAAACTGCTCATTGAAACCTATCCCTTTCAATTAGATAAAATAGCAGTTAAATATCTAAAGAAAGCCTCTGGGTTGTGTATACGAAACATATATACTGTGAATCTAATGAAATGCAGCGTTTGTCTACCAGCTAGGCCATGTATTATTTCTTCAGCAGAATGAGGTACGCCTGTGAATTATGTAAAAGTTTTGTTCAGGCACAGGATATGTTGAGTGAGGATAGCCCTGTTTCCACACTGGTTGGAGTCCTTGAGGCATGCATGAATAGCGCCGGAGTCAATAATTTATGCATACAGACACACAGACATTGGAATGTCGCTGCAACTGAGGCAAACAGATGAGAGACTTCAGGAGAGCCTACCCAAAGAAACCCTATATCACCAGATACTACAGCCCCCATACGCTGTGATGAGATGTCTTTATGGAAATGAGACAGCCATTCTCCTTGCAGTGATAATCAGCCAGTGTTTGCTTGAATAATACACGCAGATTTGAGTTTTCTCCTCCAGTGCACAACTTGCAGTCATATGCAGTCTTCTCGGTGCCTGACAGAGAGCTCCTCAAGCTTACATAATCTAGATCTGTCCTAATTTCTCCCGAGCAGCACCAAGATCCTCAAGCACTCGACATAACACCCGCAATCTGCCAAATAGTTGAGTCAAGACATTTAATGTTGCATCATGGCACAATTCCTAAAACCATTTAGGTTTAAATATTTCTGAACTGTGTAAAATATTTATGGTCAGAAAGTCTTTAGAGGGATCCTACACACACACACTGAAGCATTGTCATGCCACACAAAGTCATTAACATGCAAGAGTATCCAAATCAGAGATCTCACGAGTCCTGTTAAATTGAATAGTCTCAAGCACAAGGTGACAGACATGGCATTTTTGAATGTAATATAAAAACAAATGGCCGTTTTTGTCCGGTCTCTACTTAGAAAGCAAGACTGTGCCACCATGTTGCTGATGATATTTGAAATCAAATGTGTGGCTTGAGATAAGGTGTTTTTCCAAAAGAGCTCCCCTAAAAGATTTTCCTGAGGTAGCCATTTTAAGAACACTACCTCATCTCCTCTTGATATGTTATAAATTTTACATATGCTTTATATGTAACCACGGGAATGAATGATGTAGTACGCATTCAGTGGCATCAAAATGTTATATATATTTTATAAATATGTATTGTACATTAAAAACAACAATGTATTTAACGGCACAAAAACAGCAGGCCACTACAACTGCATTAGCTTTCAAAAGCGCCCCATGTTCTACAAAAAAAAGATGTTATTTTCTTACCTACAGTAAGGAAGATTAAGCTGGACGTTGGCAAAGCCAGAGGTGAGATTTTAATGAGCCAAACCGGAGGACATGAATAGAATTTGCGCTTCCACTAATCTTAGTGAGGTAATGCAAACAAGCAGAGCAAGAACAACATTGCTTTTCTGGTCCACTCTCGTTTTTATTTTTACTTTGTTTGAAGCATAAAAGTGGTCAACAAAGCTTTTTTTGATGCAGATTGTGTTCAGCAATTTAAGGCATAACAAATCCAAAGACTGCATGGAAATTTGCCATTGGGCCTAAAGCCATCTCCTTTAATGTTGCAGTCAACTATATGCTGTACTTAATAGCTGACATGCAATGTTCTATGCATTGCAATGTTACAAACAGAAAAGGTACTGTTTATGTAGTTGTTGTTGTCAAAACATTACAAAGTCTATAACAAATATATTATTGCCATGGTATGAAAAAACAATGTCTCTCAGTATTCCCATCCAATCATTGTGTGGATCTCATCTCTGTTCGAGGCTTCCATGTGCTTCTCTTTTTTTACCCCTTCGCCCAGTTTTTTTTTGCATGGGAATACTGACAGACATTATCTTTTATATTGTCTCTTGAGATTTAGTGATTGCTATAGATCAGTAATAAGTCATATATTTTCACAATACAAACTACACACAGCACTTTAATACCCTTTGTGTGGTAGAAAGAACAAGACACGTTAATATTAACTATACAGTTAAAATTTATTTGTTTCAAGTTGACAGACCAGTATATTCAAGCCTTGGATTGATATCATTTCACTGCCATGTCGATATGATTGCATTAAAGAAAATATTCTCAGTCATAATTGATGCCAACACGCTCAATACACTGAGAACTCTCCGCAATGCACTGACACCATTTGCAAGGCTACATCTGACCAGGACAATAAAAGAGGAGTGAAGCAATTCACTTGTCAGAAGTGAAGTAGTGTGTGCAACACCTATCAAGATTAAAATACATTATGAAATATTTGCATACTATTAAAATGTGTTTGTTTGCAAGATCTTATTTACACAATTTCTCACTGACTGAACTGGACAGGATTCAAACGGACTAGATAGCTTTAATGAAGCGAAACACAGTAATATAATCAGATGCTGAATATAACCATGTATTATACCTGTTAAAGGTAACCATTACCTAAACTCATAAACATATACTTTTCAGTAGTGATATAAGCTTTGCTTTGCCAATGTTATACTATGTCATAGTGAAATGTGAAAATGAAATTCAGTGAAGCCACCCTGTTCCATAAGAAATTCTGTTCATGTTTACGCCTGCTGGCAGCATGTACTACCTTCAACTCGTCGTCCTTTCAACTTTTCTCCTGTGTGCTATTCTTGCTTTAAGTGTCAACATAGAGATACATCTTTCAATTCAGCAAAACTGACTGAAAATACTCCAACGTCATATAATAATCTTACATGACATTTTTTTCAAAATGATAAATGTTTAGTAGAGTAAGAAAAAAGATTGATGCAAATATTTACCACACTTTAACAAACTGAAATATTGTTGTCTCAGACCTGTCACCTCTGTCCTTTGCTGCTGTGACATTTGCACTGTTTCTGCTTAAATCGATTAACAAAAGATGAAACTTGATAAAAATGCCCTATAAACACATTACTATCTTTTGTATGCACTGTATTGAAAACAGGGCAAAAACAAAATGGTGTGTTACTTGAGGACAGCAACAAATAATGTTTCTTAAAAACAGTCCTCCCCTACTGCCTCAAGCGTTGCATGAATATTTTATTGGCACATGTTCAACGGTGAACTGTTGTTGGTAAAGACCCATATTGCTATTTCCTTCATTGATTTCCATAGAGGAAAATAACAAAGACACACAGAACACACTCAGAGCGTTCTCTTGAAATCATATTTACATGTCTTGTGATAAATGACAAAGAAAATACGTCATTTTTAAATATGTCACAGTGACAGTGGCATCCTTGCAATGACTAACTCCCTTGGGATATGAATAATAATGTATGTCACTCTACCTGCAGAAGACAAGCAGACCTCTACGGGCACGCTGGATTTCCACATGTCAGTGCCGGTATGAGTACCAGCTCTTTCAGTCCTCACACACAGACCGACAGACAGACAGACAGACCGACAGACAGACAGACAGACACACACACTCTCTCTCACACACACAGCCACACACACACAAACACACACACACACACACACTCTCTCTCACACACACAGACACACAGACACACAGAGGCACACACACACACACTCACTCACTCACTCACTCACTCACTCACTCACTCACTCACTCACTCACTCACTCACTCACTCACTCACTCACTCACTCACTCACTCACGCGCGCGCGCGCTTGCGCACAAATGCACACAGCACAAAACAAATTTGACCGAACCAAAGAGATGAATTGTGGAAGATGGATGTAATTTCATGTGGTAATGCTCATAATACACGTCTGTGTATGTGTGTCGGTGTGTGTCTGCGCACCAATGATATGCCTGGAGGAAATGTCACTGTAACCTGTATTACTGTTTCACTGGAATTGCATCAGCAAGGATTTATATACAATTGTATAAAAGATTGTCAATGTAAATGCTACAAAACAGACATCATATTGATCGCTGATAACTTTAACAGATAGTAGTGCAATTTCTGTGAGGGAATACATTGCCAATGAATATGAACTGCAAACATTAATATTCCAGTAAAGAAATTGCATTGCACATCAATATTCAATTCATATGCAGAACACAGGGATGCATATTTGGAGACATCAGTTATAATAAGAGTACAGTGAATACAGCTAAAACTTCTGTATTTCAGGCATGGCTTAGACCACTAACTGGCACAAATGTTGATCCACTCTTACAAAATCCTAGGTTATAGAGAGTGGTAAACAGTCAGTATATCAATAAGTACAAGGTTTTAAGAATTTACAATGATATGAGCTATTTTAAAGCAAGAAATTAAAAAGATAAATAATAAGATTAAAACTGGGTGAATGTTGTCCGTTTCTCGTGGACTTCAAGGTAGTCTGGTTCGAAATGGAGCTTGGCTTTCAACTCCCAATATTCACTTCTATTGGGTTCAACATAAACGGTTGCTGGTGCTGTGCAGTACACCATTGTCTGTGGCACTCTGTTGTCTGTTTGCAGAAACTGTGGCCTGACATCGTAGTCTTGGTTGTATTGGGTTGAAGAATGACCACTGTGCTTACAATGTTGACTACCTCTATAAGGTAGCTGCTTGTCCCGTGCTAAAATGTCTCTGTAAAAAAAGTTGTCTTGCAGGGGGGTAGGTTTGTTAAGGGGGTCAAGGGTGCTATCGCTGTACTCAGAGCTTCTAGCATTGCTTGCCAACTCATCGTCAGAATTTGGAGTGAACGCTCCATTCAGATCATCAAAGTCTCTGAATCCCTCACTTGTACTGTGCTCATTAATGGCGTAGGTGGAGTTTTTAGCTGCGCGATCACCAGGAGGGGGAATGTACTCGTACAAATGTCCCGCAGAGGATTTGACTTTGGTCGCCGATCTGTTGCTGTACAAACTGTTGAAAGAGCTCAGGTCTGCACTTATGGATGTTGCTTGTACATTCTGGGTCTTCTTCCGCCTCCGCCTCACGACGGCAAACAGTCCTGCCGTGATGAACACAGACATGATGAAGATCATGAGCAGGGCTAATATGAGCACGGAGAGGGGGACTGTGCTATATGGGGTGTCATAATCCAGAGATGACTCCAAGGTGATTGTGCTGCCAGGTAAAGATTCTTCAGACGGTGGGATCGCTGAACCTTGAAGGATTGAGTTGTTTGGGCAAAGATGAGAAGCATGGATGTATCTCATATCCTCTCCAGAGAGTCTCGCTGGGGACTCGCAGATCACACTGTTCACTACGGTACCAGTGTTGAGCTGCTCCAACCAGAGCTTCATCTCCACGATGCTACACGAGCAATCCCACGGGTTCTCATAGAGATCTATCTGCACCAGTGACTTCAACTGATCCAGCACACCACCAACCGGCAGATTACGGAAGTGATTATTACGCAGGTTAAGTCGAGAGAGTGTTAATCCATTAAACACTCCCTCCGGTAGGGTTTTGAGAAGATTGTTATTGAGAAAGAGCAGCTGGAGACTTGGGACTTGCTCAAAGGTACCCGGCATGATTTCCCTAATGACGTTGTATTCTAAATACAGGAACTGAAGACTCTCTAACCCATAGAACATGTCCTCTGTCAGGCGCTCTATTAAATTCCCGTTCAAGTAAAGCCTTCGCAAATTTGTTAAATCCCGAAAAGAACGGTCATGGATGATGGAGATTCGATTGTTCCCCAAGTGAAGCAAATCCAATCCCACGGCCTCGGTGAAATCAGATCTATGCACCATTGGGATGTAATTCCCAGTCAGATACATCTTTTTAGGATTGTAAGGTTTAGGATTTAGATCAGCAATGCTCTCAATTTTTCTCTCTTGGCAGTTCACATTCAGACCTAGGTCTGATATTTGAAGGTTGCAATTGCATGCAGTAGGACAGTCCAAAGGCACAGGAGATTTGGTTTGATAGGACACCATCGGTCCATAGTTTTGTTTATTAGGAGATGGTCGAGAGGTGGGTTTAGATCTCAATTTGCCTGACTGACGAGAGCCCTTAGTAGGCCTTAAAGACCGTAAGATTCCTGATGATGTTACAGATGCTGCCACAGAAGCTGGCGTGGTTTGAAAGTACGCTTCACTGCTCCGGGCAGGCTCTGCATGCATCTCATACTCCGCAATCGCTCTCCGGGGGCACAACTCCTGCTTAGAAACCTCATCCAGATCCCTCCCATGGAGCCGGAACGGGGTCTCGCAGACCACATCTCCCACCAGAGCCGTGTAGGAAATACTCTCCAGCCAAGCCTTGAGGGGGATGAGTTCACATGAACAATTCCAAGGGTTTTCCTCTAACTGCAACTCCACAATCTTGTTCATGTGTTCTAACAGACCATTGTATGGAAGCAGTTTCAGCTGATTTCCCCGTAGGTCAAGGTGGGTTAAGGGGACATATTGAAACACATTAGTTGGCAGGGAAGACAGCAAGTTGTCGTTCAAAATGAGAACCTCCAGATGATGCAGTTTGCTGAAGGCACTGGCATCAATATGAGAAATGTAGTTATAGTCAAGCTGAAGATATTCCAGTTGTTCTAGACCAACAAAAAAGTCCTCCCTTAAAGAATCAATTTTGTTATTGTTAAGATGTAGTCTTCTTAATCCTTGCAGTCCATTAAATGCCCCTGTTTCCACTTCTGATATGTCATTGTTTCCTAAATGCAAAATGGTGGCCCCCTCATAATACACAAAGTCATTGAAAGACAGTTTCTTAAGGAGGTTTCCAGTGAGCAGTAGATGATATGTGGAAAAGTGCAGCGGAGTTATCTCTGCTAGACTGGTTATTCCTCTGTTTTCACAACTGACACTCAGACTCCCATCTTTCTCTTCACAGTCACACAGTTCTCTACAGATCTCACCATATCTGTCAAGCATCTCAACAAAACTCAGAGATGTGACAGCAAGCAGTGTGGTAGCAATCCAAAAATGCATCTTGGGAATGGATGGCCAAACTCACAGCTGTGCAACAGAGGAAAGTCATCTAGAGAAAAAGAAAAGCATACATTCGCTGTTGAAAGAGCAGTAGGTCAATCACTATCCCCGGTCATTACAAAGTCATCAGCAAATAAAACGACACTCCCGCACAGTCCAGGCGCGATGAAAAGCATAGATTTAGCAATATTCTTTACGACGTCGTCTATATATCTATGTGCACGATAAAGAAAAAAATATCACCACTAAACATTGCATCAGCAAAAAAATGCAAACACTGAATACATTCCCCTTAGGAGTTGCTGACGATTATTTTTTCGGAAGAGCTGAATTCTGTCAAGTATTGGTTATTTTAAACCAGATAAAGGTACAATTGATCATAATCTGAAAATGAACTGCACATCTATAGTATATTTTTGTATTCTCTGTTCCATATAATACTTACCCAAGAGTTCACATATACTACGAAAGGCAAATTCACTTATCACCGCGTAAGATCAGACTGAACTGTTGTTTATTTCTACTGTCGTGAATATTCGGAGACAGAAAGTTCCTCCAAGCGTTATGTGCTTTCTCCATTCCTCTGCTTCTCATGCACACACGCCAAGGGCGCGAGTGCGCGCACCCACATAGACTACTTTGAGGACATTCACACAGCCTCGCTTGATATGTTGTCCTTGTGACATAGCCTAATCACTATATCAGCCTTGGCATTATGAACATTTCACTACAGTAAATTCTTCTAAATCACTGTTCTGGTAAATCAATTTACCGTTCAACAGAAACCTACTGATTAAGAAACATCGTCTTTTCTCATCTCAGTTCCGTAAGTTTGTATGAATGGTGACGAATATCCAACAGTTGTAGGTGACAACGAATATCACAATTTGATTTACATGTTACATCGAATGGATGGTAAATTACTTTATGGCCGTAGTGAAATGAATGTTGAAAGACAAAAATGTAAAGCGCTTACTCGAGAAGACCTCTGTGAAGTGGCAACATCTCCATGAATATATCCAACTGTGTTCAACACATAACGTTACAGTCGGCGTTCCGTCCTCCCTAATGTGCAAATATGGTAGAGTTGCTCATGGTTTCTGCTCTGTCAAGCAACCATTGCGCGAGCTGCTGTACACTTGCAACGTGACGGTGAATCCGACATGGCAGTACACTCATGTGCTGTGAAGTAGGACCAAACAAACACAAATGCCAAGATGCGAATGATAAATACGCGCGCATGAATTAATAAATAGTCGCACAGTGCAAACGTAACGTTCTTCTAAATAAGAGAGGGTCTACTAGTAGACTTACTATCGCCATTTCCTCCCATAGTTTAAGAATGAGATTGACTACGATACATGCCGTTGAAGCGATTTGCCTCAAATGTGCAACGCTTGTCACTATCGTGGAGTCCCGCCTCTAAAGTTCAAAGCCTGATTGTTAGCCACATAGCCAGATATAGAGGTTTGTTATTTTTACACTGACTGACGAATTTCAAGTCCGTCTATGTCGATAGAATATTTACGAAACGTTGAAAAGTGTTTTTTCTTTCATTACAAGCGGTTTTAAGGTCTTCATGTCGTTGGGAAAACGTGTTTGTGGTTTGCTTTGTGGGCGCTCAGTCAGTTATTTGTTTTATTTTGTCTTCAAAGTTGGAAGAGAATAAAATGAGTCCTCTGTAAGTACAATTTTGACTTCTGGTGACCGAGTCTTACGTGCAAGGACTAACCCTGTGTAGTCATGAAAGATATGTATTGATAAAATATGGTCCACTCCAAAAGATTGACCATTAAACTGAATCATTCCCCCTGCCTCCTTCAGCTTGGATAGTGAAGCACTTCCCTCAGTAACAACACTAGCATCCAGTGCATGAAATATACAATTACACCGTTGTCATGCATGAATTACGAACTGAGTTGGGTGCGTTGCATATAGCACAGAGAAATGACAGAAATGTTTCAGAGGGACAGAGGCCATTTGACTGGCATGTGCATGTGTGACCACAATGTGCCACTTGTATGTATGATATCACCACTCCCCTTGGCCCTGCTAATCTGACATTGGATTGGTATTAATACAGCATCCGTGATGATGCAACGTTTACATATCTCACTATGTGTAGTGTGCAGAGGAATAAACATTCAAGGTAATTTGCTCAGTGTAATGAAGTGACACATAATGAGAATATTCACCTACAGGTTGGGAGTGATTATAAAAGCAAAGATGTGGATTAACATAATTAGTCTGTAAATATAATAAGCCTCCACTCCACATATACGCACACACACACACACACACGCACGCACACACATACACACGCGCAAACGCAACACACACACACACACACACACCACACACGCACACACACCCCTTAACATTATGCAGTACTTTGCATGTACGTATAAGGTAATTTGTTTTCATAAATGGCTGGTTGTATTTGATAACACATAGTCCACTTGGGTCAGTTGCACACCGAAGTGAGGATCACTATGTTAGTTGCTTACATTGAGTGCAATTACTGTGGAAAGGAGGAATTCTTCAAAAGTTTTAATTATCACACACTAATTAACACACCATGCCATGCCAGTGCCTGCTGTGCAGAAACGACACTAATATGCGTTTCCCCTTACCAATGTGTCATAGGTTTATTTTCATCCTTAAGTTCAAGTTCTCCGCAGGGTGTGACAACTCTTAGACTGATAAATCATTTGCAGCCAAGGGGCATGAATATCCTCAGCGGAGTGAGGCTATGTCTAAGACTGATTTAATATTTCAGCAAGTCTTCCATGACATTGAACACATTTCCCTGCATTTAAGGATATCCCCACCCCCCCTGAGTCAGACCTCACAGAGGATGATTGAAAATGATTGATGAGTCATGATTTTGAGTCATTAGCTCTAAATTCACATAACATTCAGCTTAAATTAACATCAAAGCATTTCCGTCACCGTGGACCTGATCTGGCGAGAAGATGTGAAACAATGTGACAAGCAGCCAGAGGGGTTTTTCGTCAAGTCATTTTCTTGTAAAACAATGCTAAGGTCATGTATACTAAGCTGTTTATGTATGCCGACAGACGATGGTAAGTAATACTAGGATCACTGGTCACCAACCACAGATATCAGGGCGCGCCAGCATTGGAGTTTTATCACCAAATGGCACAGGCAGCCAAAGGTCAGGTCTGTGTGCTAAGATGGGTGTCCATGTTTAATCTCTTCACATACAATATCATGACTCTGTGCTAAGATGGGTCTCCATGTTTAATCTCTTCACATGCTACTACAATAACATGACTGTGTGCTGAGATGGGTCTCCATGTTTAATCTCTTCACATACAATAACATGACCTAAAATATGAGCTCATTTTAGGAGCAGATGAATTAAAGGGTCTTTAAAGATGTTTTTGAAGCACTTGGATGTCTAACTTGTGAGACCTCATCAATAACTATAACAGGTCACAGTCACCCTGCAGTAATGCAAACTGATGACGGTAGAACAGGGTGTAATATGAGTTTCAGGAGGATTATAATGACACTATGCATTCTCATCACCTAAAGAAGGGACACTTGGATAGAGGCAGTGCATTACAGCACTTCAGTGGAAAGAGTCCCCTGCAGCTCATAGAAATGGTCACCTGGAAGTAGCGTATCATCCAATACAACAATAACATACAAAATAATGTCATGCAACAAAAGAACAAACTAAGACCATATTAAATCGTTTTGGCATGAGTTTTATTTGTAAATGTTGTTTTTCAAATACTGGTGCAGCCTCTGCTGAGTAGACTTGGTTGTTGTGTTTTTGATCGATATTCATTTTCCTTCAGGATGTATGTGTCAAAAGCAAAGTTTGACTATTAAGACAATAAAGTCTTTCTAGAAATATGGTTCAATTGTTAACTCTTTCAAATGAACCATTTAACCCGTTTCAATGAAAGAGAAAAGACGGTGTGTGAAATCCTCTGTTACGGATCCACTGGGGCCCTTCACTGGAGGGGAGGTGTGGCTCTCTGGGGCCCTTCACTGGAGGGGAGGTGTGGCTCTCTGTAGGGAAGAGCTGCTGAAAACATGTCTCTGAAGAACACCTCTCCAGAAAGTTGCGCAATACCCGCATCCTGAGGATGATTGAGTCTGTCATCATAAATAAAGGTTGACATACCAGTGGTAATAATAATGGCAATTTGTTAAAAAAAAAAAAACTATTTCTTTGAACACACCACATAATCACGAATTTGTATGTTTTTTTTTCCCCGCATTTGTCGAATCAGTATTACATCTGCTGTCAATGAAGGTAAAAGTGGTCACATGCCCACACTCAGGCAGCCATATCATCACACTACCACCCCACTGCTTCACTGTGCTAGTCTGGCCCAGTTTCATGCCAAGCATGCTGGACTCCATCTGAGATGAACCGATTCATTTTGGTCTCATCTGACCAAAAAATGTGCACCCGATATCCATCAGGCTTTTTTTTCATGTTCTTTAGCTAAGTTTAATCTTGCATATTTGTGCCAAAGAGCAAGCAAGGGTGTTTTTTCTTGGACACTGTCCACAGAGGTTGACATTATTATGCAGTGTCCTTCACACTGTCTGAGCTGTCCCAGAAACTCTGATTTCTATTGATAACCCCTGTGCCACGTCAGAAGCTCCTGCCTGTCGGTTTTTCAGAGTTAGATTGTGCAAGCAGTGCACTGTCCGTGGCGCCATTTTAGGAGGTTGGCCACTCTGATTAGTGGTAGTATGGCTCATTCTATACCTCCTGATTACTGCTGCAACTGTGTTTAAACTGATCTTTTAGTTGGTCAACGATCTTCATGTATCCTTTTCCATCTTTGTGAAGTCTCACAATCAGATTGTTCAATTCCTGTGGCAATTCTTTACCACATTGGAGCCATGATGCAGACATGCGGATTGACACAGCACCCCTGAGAAAGTTCTAGTGCTCACAGGTCACTTTTTAATCATGTAGTTAAGCACAAGTGTACTCAATTTAATTTAAATCACAGGATTTCTAATTGAGTTTCAACTGTATTTTCAACAGTCTTCTTAAAGGCCTGTATTTTCAATAAAGTCTTTCTAAAGGATTTGTTTTTGATTGTTCATAAAAGGAAATACTTGTCAACTCTGAAATAATGCAATTATTAAAGCTTGATAGCATTTGGAATTATTTTGACATTTAAGTGATATTGCACAGGGGCATACTCACTTCTGTTGTATTCTGCATATATTTTCGTTTTGGAAATAGTACTTCATTTCCACTCATGGATTGCAGTGTAGTCAAGCTATCAAAGTGATAGCAGGCTATCTAAGGTAACACCAAAATAAAAATGCCTCCATTTGTTTCGAGAATATCCCGTTATTGCCTGTGTAGAAATGCAGCTAATACGATATCAAAACAAACGGCATCGGCGAGTTTGATGTAGCAGCGTTCCCTGCAGTCAGGTTACAATGGAATTTGTGCACACCACCAACAGTTCGATTTTACGCCACTGGGTGGCACTGCTGATCAACGCTTGGCTTCCATTTGCCACATCCTGTCTGGCTACATTTTAAGAAGGTCAGGGCGCTGATGGTAGATTATCTCTGCATCTTTTCATTTATCCAGATGTAGCCGATCCGATTTGCAAAATTCACCAACCAGAGGATGTAGGACTAAGCGCACTGACTTTGAGTATGCGTCTAAATTATAATAATTCATGCTCTTGCAAAGTTTACGGCTGTAGGCTGTATAGGCTCATGAACTATTTTTTATGTTTCCTTTCACCACCTCTTACCTTATCATCTCCCTTCTCACTACCTTTGTGGTGGGCCGGCCTTTGGTCCCGTGAAAAGGGAAATTCATCTTCTTATTAGGACTTGATATTGTAAGTTTGTGTCTCAGCTCTTTTTAAGTGTTTTGTGCTCATCATAAGGGGATCAAAAACAATTAAATGGATTTGGTTTTAAAGATAATACAATTATAGTAATAGTAGTTTTAAAAGAAATGGAATCTGTGGTATTATGTGAACGGGAGATAAAAGCGGAGTGTTCAGAAACAGTGTTTTCGCCAACCAGGTGTGCATTTACATATAATTCGTAACATGACATCCAGGTGTTAATTGAAATACAACAATGAATACAAAACACCCTCTCACTTGATGATTTACTGGATAACCCCTCACCTCTGACTGCATACTAATAAACTCAAGTAAACAACTCTACCAACAGCCTTCGAAAGCTGAATTACCTAACTCAGCCGGGATAATTGAAGGGCAGATTATCGCCAGCACTCTTCGCAGAACCATGACTGGCTTGGTTTTTCCAGAGCAAGTAACACACTGGGTCTCATGAACTTGGCCTACTGCCGTGTTGCCGACTCCAGCGGCGGGGCAGGAAACACGCGAAGACTGAGGAACAGCTGGGCCGTCCCCGCAGCCAGGGACGCTTTGAGAGAACGATGAGTCCGATTCCTATGAGGGACTGACTTGAGTGGCAGTGACATGTTTTCCTCTTCTGCCACGTAAGAGATCGTGGCTGCAAAAGCTAGTTTGAACCAGACAAGGTGGAGCATGCCTTGGCATAAATAAACCAATTCTTCACTCAGTTACAGAACGTGTCCACTGTACACAATTTAGAGAACATGATGATAATGTCATAATGTGGTTTTTTATCTGATAATATAATGTAGTCTATGCAATTAACAGAAATGGTTTCTTAAGTCAGAGTGCCTAGGAGACAAACACTTACTGTCTGAGTTAAGCCTGTATAAGAGCGTTTTTGGATTAAGCTGCGCTTAAGGCAGTGACTTTATCAGTTATCCATTCCAATGGATTGTTCTATTGTTGAGATAAAACAAAGCTATTGGACAAAGTGGAATTAAGTTAAACTCATTAGCCAAATACACGTTTGCTACACGCAGAGACTGTTTGAAAACACATTGTCTTAAGACACCGAAGTAAGATAACGAGTACTCAGGTACTCAGTAGCCTACTCAGGTTGGCAAACATTTGCCTTTGACTCGAAAATGAATGTATCATTCTTTGTTGTTGTTTTCAGGGTGTTATCTTTCACCCTAGGCGTTGCATCAACTAAGACAATTCGGTACGTTCTAAATGAAGAGTCAGATGTGGGCACAAAAGTCGGAGACCTGGCGAAGGATTTGGACATTTTCCAGTCGAAGACCAACCGAAAAAGTTTTAGATTTATTGACCAGCCTCATATAAATCTGTTTAACCTGAGGGCGGCTGATGGACAGCTGTCGGTTGCTCAAAGACTTGACCGTGAGCAATTATGTCGTCGATCGCAGTATTGTGAGCTATCACTGGATGTGGTCGCTGTTCATCAGGAGAAGTATCTTCTGATGCACGTGGAAGTGGATATAAGGGACATCAACGACAACGCCCCGAAATTCCCTGTACACGAAATGTACTTGGAGATACTTGAAAGCGCATCAGAAGGAACTCGCTTCCCTTTAGAGGTAGCCACCGATGAAGATGTAGGCCGGAACTACATACAGACTTACACCATTTCCATGAACGAGCATTTCATCGTCGAAGTGCGAAGTGTAGAGGAGGGAGGTTTGTACGCAGAGCTAGTTCTGGTCAAAGAGCTTGACAGGGAAAAGGAGGACACGTATAGCCTTGACATCACAGCAGTGGACGGAGGAATACCACCCCTGTCTGGAATACTAACTGTAAAGATAAAGGTCTTGGATATCAATGATAACACACCGGCCTTCGAGGACAGTTTCATCAAAATTGTACTCAGTGAAGATGCAAGAGTAGGGCTCTTCCTCTTGCATTTGCGCGCCTCTGACCCAGACGAGGGCCAAAATGGGGAAGTTGTTTATGGGTTTGAGGAGAACACGCCTCTCGAGATAAAGCAGATCTTTAATATTGATCCTCATATGGGACGACTGACTCTCGCGAGAGAAGTGGATTATGAAAACAGGGAATTTTACGAATTGAAAATAATAGCATACGATATGGGGGTAAATTCGGCTCCAGCGCAGTGCACAGTTAGAGTGGACATTTTAGATGTCAACGATAACGCACCAGTCATCATTATTAAACCACAGGACTCTGACAGCGTGACGCATATTACAGAATCGGCACCAGTGAACAGTTGCGTGGCTTTTGTCAGCACCATGGACAGAGACTCAGGAGTCAACGGACACGCGCATTGTAGTTTACTCGGGCATGAGCATTTCAGGCTGCAGCACGCTTATGGATACACATTTATGATTATAACAACATCATTGTTGGATAGAGAGACATTTCCTGAATATAATCTCACCGCAATTGCTACAGACCAGGGGACTCCTCCGCTAAAAACAATTCTGCCATTCTCAATTCAACTGAGTGATGTGAACGACAATCCTCCTGAGTTCACTAAATCATTGTATGAAGTTTGGATTGAGGAGAATAATCTGCCAGGTGTATGTCTCACTATAGTGCAAGCATATGACAGCGATGTTGGCCAAAATGCAGAAATAACATATTCGGTCCTGAATATCCAATCCAACTCTCAGATTCTTTCATCAAATTTAGTGTCTATTGATCCACTTTTAGGGTCTTTATACACGGCAATGTCGTTCAATTATGAACAGACCAAAGATGTTGAAGTGCAAGTACTGGCTAGTGATGGTGGTTTTCCAATCCTGTCTAAAACCGCGATGGTTTGGGTAAGAGTCGTGGACATGAATGACAACGCCCCAGTGATAATGCAGCCCAAGTCAATAAATGGCTCTGCCTTCTCTTATATAGGTCTTCAGGCAACAACGGGGACTCCTGTCCTACAAATCATAGCAGAGGATGCTGATGAAGGCTTGAATGCACAACTAAGTTTTGACATTTCGGAGGACCCAAATAAGCTCTTTCTCATTGACAAAACATCTGGCTGTATATATCTCAAAACAGCACTGAATTACACTGTCAATAACTCAGACAGAGAGCTGAAGCTCACGGTGCGTGTTAGCGACCATGGGATCCCATCGCTCCAGTCTACAGTTGATATCCACTTTATCGTTAAATCCCACACGGGGCCAACGAGGGAAAGCATGTTAACCTCTGTTGAGCATCTGGAACGCTTCCTGACAGTTTTAGAGAAATACTCCGTCCCACTGGGACTCTGTGTGATTTTAGTCGGCGTCAGTGTGGTGGCAACAGTGTTGGCCAAACTCATGAGAAGAAGAGGCTCCTACAGCACAAATACCAACATGGAAAGGCGTGCACTCAGTAAAGAGGAAGACATGTCTGAAGCCTACTCAAACAACTATGCACCCTTTTTTGTGGGAAGAAGAGACACCAAGAGCCATGAAAATGAATTCTGCAGCTCCTTGCTTTCTGTGTTGTGGGGAGACGCTGAAGCCAAAGTAAGTGTGCACACGGAACTGAACATACACATGAATATTTTCATTTGATGAGAAAAACAACATCCACGGTAGCTCATATAATTTCTAAACAGACCCCTTTGCCCTCCCTCCCTCCCTCCCCTCCAGATAATTATGCCTTGTAGCACCATGTCCCTGGTCGATACACAGCCATTTGACCTACATAGGAAATGCAGACCAGAGTAAGTCATTTCATATCATGGATCGATTAATGCTATTTGTCCTTCATATTCTATTGGAGATGTGTCATCCTCTGTTTACCACAACAAGGCAGAAAGAGCAAACCGCTGTACAGCAGTGCACTACAGCACCAGCTTTTAGGAGAGAGGAAATGTCTTTGGAAATGTTGTTGGGCAGAGCATACAGCCGTCTGAGCTGCAAGTTTTCATTTACTCAGGGAAAAAACTGTATTTCTTGCTGATTTCTCTGCCATCAGGGGCTCTCAGACCAGTGCGGAGGAGGACATGAGGATTTCAGCTGACCCCTCTGGTGGCACAGCTGGCACATGTGGGTCAAATGTGTTCGTCCCTCTTCATTTTGGAGGCAGTGCATTAAAGGATGTCTCAAAATAGTATTCAAGCTTTTAAAACCCAAATATGTCGACTTAGCTGAGCCTGTTCATTATCTGGGCATTCACTCTAATCTACATTTAGGCAAGTCTCAAACTCGCTTCGAGACAAACTGTTCATAGTCGTTTCACTTCTAGCCTAAAAAGGAACAATTAGCAAATAATGCAATATTATGGGTCACTTAAGGGATTAAATTGTGTTTTTCCGTGCTAAAATGGACTTTTGAGGGATAAGAGCAAAAGAAGCACAACGGATGCGTAAGAGCATTTTAAAATCTATGTGAACAGCCTTTTTAATATTATTAATGCTTTGTCATTCCCATGTTACAGGCCTGTGTGCATGCAGTCAGAAGCAGATGGAGTATTGTGTCCAGTCAGCACACAGGAGAATGGATCTCAGCCATAATGACAACACGGATAAACAAAGTCAGCAGTCACCTCATCAACAAGGCAAGACTTACACCAAAAAACACTCTGCAAAAAATGGTAGGGGTGTTCCTCATAGGACAAAGAATTACCTATTTCGGACTAAGATTCCAAAAACGAAAGGCTTATTACAGGCGATTCCAAGATCCGGATTACCACTTTATCCCGAGTATAACCAGAGCTTTTCTGGATCCTGTTCACCTGTAGCTCTGGTACAAGCACGGTCCTCTACTGCTCTGTAGTGTCTTTGGATCTGGAATGTTTATGAAACGAACCTCATCACTGTCCTTCATGATGTTGACTCATTGTTTCTGAAATGTTTTGTAATGTAATGCATTGATGCAATGAGCAAGCATTGTTAATTGAAGTACTTTATTCTCAACAGTATCGTATTGCCAACTCTGTCGTAAAGAAGTGAAGAAGTGATATCATTGAATAATTGAGCCTCGTGTTTTGTAGCAGTGAATAACATGAAATAAAGCAATAAAACACTCTTACATTTTGTGTGTTCTTCCAATAATAATGTTTTATCTTTAACCAAACTTAATGCATCTTTGTTGACCATTGTCTTTATATGGATTCCTACAAACACTATGTACAGACTCCTCATTCTTGCTCACTCATAATCCGAAACCATTTTGTTTTCACAGTAAAAAGCAAACTTTGAACTGGGCTTATTCCTTTTCAGTTTGATCTGTCATTTATTAGCCTCTTGTTAATTGGCATACATATCACGACTTAAAGACAACATGATATATTGGACATACATACAGTACATGACATACGTTATATAAGTATACTTATAAGTTGTGTATAGGTGTGGAGGGACACAATCTCTTTGGCAATCATTATGGGTATGATAGGTGCCCTACAATATAGATTTCACACCAATTTCTAGTTTTTACGTAAAAAGACAACCTTTTCAAACAGCTGTACTGGTTTGTATTCTACACAAAGCATCAACCATAGCCTGATGTGATTGTGTGGTTTTAGCTGCTGGAATTGGTAACACTTCAGGCTTTCAGCGATTCCTTTATTTACAAAAAAAGCAAGTGTCAAACGATAAAAATACATTTTTATGAATCATGCACGTACTGACAAGTTCTTTTCTATTTATGCAAAAAAATATTTACATCTCCGGTTCACTTACACAGAGTGATTCTTATTTATATGTTAATTCTTGTGCTTTGACAAATCTGTTAAACACAAAACCCCTCTGTGATTCATTGAGGAAAAAAAGAGCCCTGGTGGGATTTGACAGCGATTAAAAGGTAGTAGCGATTTCTGCCAGTGTTGTGACTGGGAGGATGTTCTGGTGGTGCTCCTGCTGGTCCTCTGCCCTGGCGCTCCGCTCTCTCCTCTGATGGGAGCTGTAAGGAGGTAGTGTGCCTGCCCTACAGAATGTCTCTGCTGATCCCTTGGCTTTGGGAATGTTTGTGTTGTAGCCGGATTCTTTCCAGGACTGGGGATTAACATGGGTATTACTATATGCCGGTGCTTGGGAAAAGCCTATTGTGTATGCATTTCCTGGGGTGGCGTGGATGCTGTGGGTTGGTATTACACCGTATCTGCTCTGCCAATCCACACTGAGAGTGTTAGCCAAATGAAAAGAATCTGGAACAGAGAAAAAAAAACGGTTGAAAATTACATCAGTCACCGCTCGGAAGATCAGTGATTATAACACGTGGATATCTGTGTGTTTGTACGGTTTCAATCTTACCTTTTGCCCATGGCTGAAATGTTGAGAGGGTTCTTCTGAGTCCATCCCCACTGACGTCAGAATCGCTGTCATTGAAGTCACTGTCACCTTTGCCACTGTCCTTCACGCTCAGTTGGTCCGTGTTGCCTGCGCCACTGTGGATAATCAA
This sequence comes from Clupea harengus, assembly GCF_900700415.2. Lineage (NCBI taxonomy): Eukaryota > Metazoa > Chordata > Actinopteri > Clupeiformes > Clupeidae > Clupea > Clupea harengus. Next base: position 30,347,102 of record NC_045153.1, read on the forward strand.
ACATGTTAGCCCCTGCATCTGTGTGTCAGCGTATTGATGTTCTGAGTAAAAAATACTACATGGGCCAGCACAGAAAATCTGATTGTTAGATCCAGGAAATTGTGACATTGGCAGTTAGAGGAGTTAAAGCCACACGTACAGTGTTTAGTGTTTCTAAATGGATTTAGACTTTCACAAAAGTTTGTAGATTATTGAATCTAACATAGTTTTGAAATCTTTGTAAAAAATACATTTTGGACCTCACCTTGAGAGACACACAGTTCTCTCACACTTTTAATATTATAACAGGATAATAAAGCCGCTAAAGTAGCTCACTTTTTCATTACTGGCCATGAAAAATATGAATAAGTCTATAAAGTTATCAAGACTTTTACCTTCTTTGCAAACTGTATTTGTCATCTTGCCATAATGCCGTTCCTTCAAAGGACCTTGACGTTAGAAAAACCTGTGTGTGATAACATAAATGAATGGGTAATTAATATTAGATCATATAGTCAGTGGTCGTAGATGTAGGTTCAAATACTGATTGTTCACAGTGACCTCACCTTTGAGTTCAAGTCAGTGCTTTTGTCTTCATACAGACAGGACTCATCGTGTGTGGACATCTTCCCATGGTGGAGGTAATGTTTTGGGCCGCCATATACGTTTGGCTCTGAGGCATTGTACACTGTTAAGGATGTAGTACCAAATAAGCCACGCTTCCTCTTCGATTTGGAACTATAGTTACTTGATTTTTGTCGAAGCTTACAGAAAATTGTGAGAGTCACAACTGAAATCAGCAGCAGAATGCACCCCCCACCAACAAATGTTATCACTGTTGAAGTCACATCAAAGTTGAATTCTTCACGATCATCATTCACTGAAATGACATACTGGTCATTAAAGGCTGGAATATCCGTTATAACAAACCGGATGGAGGACATGCTGGAGAGAGGGGGTCTGCCATTGTCTCTCACTTGGATCTTAATGTCCAGGGCATCATCACAGGGGCGATTCAATTTTTGCTTCAAAACGACCTTGCCAGTGTTTTTGTCAACAGAGAAAACCTTTTGATCACCCTCCAGAATGTAAAAGCTCAGTCTGCTGTTCTCACCATCATCCTCATCCTCAGCTTTGACCCAAAGTAAAACATGCCCAGGAGGTGCGTTTAAAGGAATGGGAACCTCGGTACTGTCATTTTGGAAGTCTGGAGAGGTAAAATATGGGTAGTTGTCATTTTGATCGATGATCTTTATCCGGACTAAAGACGTGCTGGATAGTGAAGGCGAGCCACTGTCACTAGCCTGAACAGTCAACTCAATCTGCTGAACACTTTCAAAATCGAATGACCTTAAACTGTACAATGATCCTGAAAATGGGTCGACTGATACAAATGTTGTTATTGGGTCACCATCCAAAACATGGCTTTCTACAAGTTCATATGTTACTTTACCATTTTTGCCAGCATCAAGATCAGTAGCCAGAACTGAAGTGATGAAGGAACCGGGAATGTTATTTTCCACGACGGAAACTTCATAAAGTGATTTGTTGAAAAGTGGGGTGTTGTCATTCTCGTCAGTAACCCTAATTGTGTAATGCTTCACGGATTTGAAGGGAGGTGATCCAAAATCTTCAGCTTCCACAGTTAGATTATATTCAGCAATTGTTTCTCTGTCTAAAATCGTGGTGGTTACAATCATTAGGGTGTCACCGTAGGCTTGCTGAAGTTTGAAGTGCTGGTGGCCATGCAAGCTGCTGCGCACATAGCCGTTGGAACCAGAGTCTCTGTCCGAGGTGCTGATCAACGCCACAAAACTCTCCTTGGCCGCTGCCTCTGTGATGAAAGCGATACCGTCACTGGCTGAAGTCATTGGCTTAATGTTTATTTCTGGGGCGTTATCATTCACATCTAGTATCTCCACTGTAACTCTACACGTGGATGGCACAGAGTTGGCACCCAAATCAGAAGCCTTAATGTTGAGTTCGTATGACCTTTTCTTTTCGAAGTCAACCATTTCTTTCAAAGTCACAGACCCAGAAAGAGGGTCCATTTTAAATACTCGCGTAATTTCAGAAGAAGGTTCATCGACGAATCCATACACCACTTCACCGTTGATACCTGCATCTGGGTCAAACGCATGGACTTTCAGAACACCAAAACCAACTGGTGAATCCTCGTACAGCTCGACTTTTAAAGAATTGTGCTCAAACGCGGGACTGTTGTCATTGAAGTCCAGAACTTTGATCACAACTTTTGTTGTTCCTGTCCTTGGTGGGGTACCACCATCGGAAGCTGTCACTTCAACAGTATAGGAGTCCTCTATCTCCCTGTCCAGTCTTTTCACTAACACCAGTTCAGCAATTTTAACGCCGTCCTCACTCGAGCGCACTTCAATGCCAAAATGGCTGTTGTGAGAGATACGGTAACTTTGGATGTAATTGTTGCCAACATCCTGGTCAACTGCTATATCCAACGGGAATCGCGAATCCAATGGGGCATTCTCCAAAATGTCTAATATCGTTTCATTTGCTGGGAACTCTGGTGAGTTGTCGTTAATGTCTTTTACCTCGATTTCCACGTGAATTAGCTGAAACTTTTCATTGGAAAAAGTGATGACATCAAAAGTGACGAGGCACCGTGGTGACTGTCGGCACAGTTGTTCACGGTCAATGGTCTCTCCTACAGTTAAAAGTCCGTCTATCTGCCGCATTTGAATCAAGGTCGAGTCCGATTCTTGCATAAATCGGAAGGCAGTCTCAGGGTCCTCCGCCGGGTCAATCTGCAAATCCCGAGAGAGATTCCCAATCTCAGTGCCTGGTGCGTCTTCCTCATATGTGAAATACTTCGTCGTTGTACAGTGAACTATACTGATAAACAACACAAGCAGTATCATTTTCTTTAAAAACTCCATTTTTGAGACGTTATAAGGAAAAACATTTGAAAAGAAAAAGGCAAGCGGCGCAAGTAAACTACACAGGGGTTGACATAGTTCTTGACAAGTAATCTGCTGCTCACTCTGGCTTGACCGCTGGTATCAAATGGATATAAGTCATGACTTATGCAAATAGGCTACCCGGCAGACCAATGATCTTCACTCGGCCTACCACATGGTGCGAGTTCCATCGCTGGGGTCACAGTTACTTGAACTGAAACGCAAGGCGGCTGGTGTTCTGAGATCTGCACCTTTTGTTGAAAAGAAAGCTAATTATTTGCATTTGACAACATCAAATTGCTGTTTGTATTCAATTTACTGTATGTAAGCCATACACAAGTCACAAAACTGTACTTGTTAATGAAACGTCATATAGAGAAATATGAAACTATGAACTCACATAGAGAAAATAGCTTAGCCTACTTGCCTAAAGTTCTCTGTATTAGGTGTATTCTTTCCAGGTAGGGTTTTTTTTAAATGGCCATGAATGAACTGTCAAAAAAGGTGTTCTCTGTTTCTTTTAAAGTTTTCTTTCAAATTGTGTTTTTAAATAAACATATTTTACACAGGTAGGCCACTGCATTGACTATTTCTGATAGAATGCTTTGATGTCAGAGGGTCGAGCAACACAAGCATTGTGTTAAGTTACTGTTAATCTGTCTGATCTTCTCCACACCAGTTTGCTATTTGAAGGTGTCAACAGCCTGTTTCCAGACACGGTCCACTGTCTGAGAACCTAATCAGCCTGTCTAGAGGAGGTGAGAACCATGTTTTTAAGATCTAATTTACACCAGTATTTGGTAAAAATATCCTCCTGCAGGTTAGGACCTCACCCTAACCCTCCTAAGGGTTTGGAGGACTTTTAGAGTGCGTGTCAGTGATTAAATGTGACATTTGAACCAGTACTTTAAGGATGTGGTAAGTTTGCACCGTAGTCTCCTCAAAGGTATCATTCAACTAACGGCAGGGTAGACTTATGAAGGCTTCCATCTTCCATGGAGAACAAACATTTTCACTGTGTCAAAAAAAAATGTGGGTTGGCGATTGGTTTACCCATCACATCTGCAAAGAAACACGAAGAGGGGCCACGCATAGGTCAGTGTGTGATTTCCATCTCTAAAGGTGCCACTTCATGGCCATTGTTTGAGAAAATTGTGTTAATTTAAATGCAGCGGAGGCTGCTTTCATCAGTGGGCTTCTTTGCATGCAGTAGTGCTTTTATTTGCATAGGCACACAGAGAGTAATGGATTGTATTGGTGTCAGTAGCACATGAATACAAAGAAAACTGAGTTTTACATAATTGTGGAAATGTTATATTCCCCATGAGGACATTGGGGATGTTGCCACCTAGAAATAAAGACGGAACACGGAAGCTTGCTCTCTGCTTTTATGCATCAAAACATTTGTAGCGTTCTGCTGTCATGCATTGGGAACGCTAAGCCTATGGGACCGCCATAAATCAACAAGATAAACAAGTCGGAGAACTGAGAGGCTGGTGGGGTTCTATGTAGAAAAACTAATCTTTGTTTTCTAATGCTGTTTCATGGGAAATAAATGCACTATAAAATAGACAGCGATTAGAGATTACACCACACAGTCGACACAGAGGGCTGGAATTTGTAGTTAGTTCATTAATGATAAGGACAGTTTGATTCTTTAAAGATAAGGGTGAGCACACAGTCAGATCTCTTATCAGCAATTACAATTCTGTCAGTTCAGTCAGCGTCTGTGAAAAGCAGTGACAAAGGGTGGTATAAGCTTGTCTTGAGACGGTTGCTTAATCTTTGACCAATCATGAAATTGAAAAACATAAAAAATAGCATCAGCAAACAAAATTTAGCATTTTGTTTTCTAGCAGGATGTTATACATTGTTATCAGCATAGCAGTAGTGTACATACTAGTAGTGTACATACAGAGTAGTCTGTGCCATAGTAAACATGTGGTTGTCTGTAGCGCTGGTGATTAACCAGAGACCATTATGAAAAGAGGAAGAGATTTCCAAACACACAGCCCAACATGCTGGGTGTCCAAATCTGGGATTTTAGGGCTCATGTGAAGTAGTTTGATGGATAATGCTAAACAATTAGACCACATGAGTTGTTTGCGTGTAAGAGGATTTGAAGGCAGTCCTCTGCGTTTCTGAGAGGCTTACTTCTCATCTTATCGTCTTATCTTGAATGCAGGTACCACGGCCTTATTTTGGTATCAACATGAATAGACAAACACGTGCAAAAATACATATAGTATGGGCTTCACAATGAAGGCTACACTTCAAGCACAGGCAGAAGAAGGGACTTAGTCACTTACCAATGCAAATGTGTAGAGATTGCTTTCATTTTATACACCTGTCTTGAATAGGTCTATAAATTAACTGATCAAAGCGAAAACAATGTAATAACTTGCACCAATAATATTTTACACAGCAGAAAAATGTTTATTTCATACTCAAAGGGAATGGAATTAAAATGGAACGTAGTGATACTTGATTGGCACTTAAGGGGGGTGATTAAACCAGATCACAGATTCATTAAGGCGCGTGGTGACTGTAAGAGTATTACAGCGTGATAACAAGACACACCATCTGTTGAATTAACACGATCTTTTTCAGTAATTAAAGACAGGAGGATTTTGCCAGACAGCATCTGAAGTACATCAGTTCTCTTGAAATGTCTTTTCATACGTTTCACAAGAAGAGGCCATATTAAAGCACTTCACAAACATGTATATGTCCCCACACTCATATTCTATACATTCATGTTGGAATGCTCAAAGAAAGAGGTTTACAGTACCGGTCTGCCATGTGGTGACACAGTGGGTCAAATTACAATTCATGTTTTCACTGCAACCACTTTGGTATCTCCTGCCATCATGCCACAAGTATAGACCAACCCAACTCTATTGTGCGTTGAAGAAATGTAGTTGAATACACATATCTCCACATATCACTCATTGTGCTTATTCCACACCTCAGCGATGATCACTTTTAAGAACTCCTTATGTACTGTATGTTTTCAAGTATCAGTTTTAGTCCTTTCCTTTCCTTTCCGTCCTGAACTGTCTCTTGCTTTCTATCTGTCCTCAGTGGCTTCTGTCTCCCTTACACTGACCCCACGTCAACTTAAAAGTAGCCGTGTATGTTGGCACTCAAGGGTAACCTCGGGTCATGTGTAACACTCACAGTGAGGTGCCATTTAATTTAGTGTTTAACCGTCAGATGAGGCTTAGCGCCCCCAGCTTTGAGGAACTGTTTGGCTTTGTGTCAGATGGGTAGCGTGGTGGCGTGGTGGGGAGCAGCAGATGTGCAGGTGTCAGATAATCAGCCCAATCTGTGCTCTCTGTGGTATTAGCAACTTAAGTCATGCTAGAGACGTCTCACCCAACTGCTCAGCACAAACAGTTGGCCTAGTTGTGTAGACCAAGGCTTTTTACCTAATTAATACATGCGTGTGCATTCATGTTTGCTTGTGTGTTTCTCCCAGTGTTGAAACGTGTGCATTAGCTCAGCTCAGCCCGGCGCGGTGCTGCCAAGAGTGCCGATGGAAAAAGCCCATAGGGGGGGTTGGGTTTTTCTCGGCCAGATCAGTGGCGTAGCGGCGGTTCCATGGAGTGATTGGAGGAGAGGTGCAACTGTTTTATGTACGGGCTTACATTTCACAGTGAGACTTCTATTTAAATCACAAAAGGAACTAATTCATCTGTGGAGTTCCAACTGTACCTACAACCACGAATCAGTGTCGAGGGAAAATGGGAAAAGATTTGCTAAGCAAAGACCAATTATTGTAATGAAATGCATGACATATTTCACAAAGACCATGTTATTCATCTTTTCATGAAATATTAATTAGTCTATTAGGATACACTTGAATCATAAACAGATTGCCTGTAATTGGCTCTCAATGGGTTTATCATGCTTGAATCCAGAGCAATCTCATGTGCTATAGATTTGGAATGTATGTGATAAATACCCACCCACCCACCCCCCTAGCCAAAGTCTATTTTGGCACAGAGAAGGACATGAGTTTGGTGTACTTTTGTATTAGGTCTTTGAGAAACACGGCAAGATCAAAAGACACATTTGCATGTAGAGATAAATCATGCCTGCTTGATTTTCTGCCACCCCCAGACTCACAGCATGGTTTGAACCCTGCCATCTTCAAACGCTGGCAGCCATCTTCTCTTCTTGAATTGTGTCCCTTACAGAACAGACTGACCATTAGGGGGAAAACAAGAAGGACTGAATTGCCATTCGGAAGGCATGACAGGCACTAACACGTCAGATTTGCAAGTGCCAAAGTGTCTTACTGCACTCACATGGAAGGATTTGTATCTGCTAAAACCAATGAGATTTTAAGATTTGTCTTTGTCACAGTGCTGTGTTTCTGTGTGTGTGTGTGTGTGTGTGTGTGTGTGTGTGTGTGTGTGTGTGTGTGTGTGTGTGTGTGTGTGCTGTGTTTCTGTGGTTTGTTTTGCTTGACCAATTAGTGGTTTTGGGCATTCTGGCAAAATCTCAGGAGACAGCGCCATCTACAGGCCACAGATCACCCAGCGTGTCACACAGATTAATATTGATAAATCTATTACCGGGCGCAGAGCCATTCAGTTGTCATACAGAGATTGCGTATCAATCAGTTCAAACAATGACAAAAAACGCTCGTCATATGTATTGATTTTAAAAAGCACTAAATCCATGCAGTGTATTTTCAATGCCTGAAAGCTTTGTGTGAGAATCAATTAGTCAGGCTGTTGATTTTGGCAGTACTCAATTATTGGGCTTTTCAGAGAATTGGCCTCTGCCTGATCAACATCTAAAATTAAATCCTATTCTCCTGCCACAAATATGAGAGTCACTATGCAGGCCAAAGAAAAAAAACTGGAACCATTTCATGTTGACTGAACTCAAAACAGGAACACTTGGAACCAAGTCTGTGTTTATGGAAGTGAGCGCGAGTATGCACGTCGCGCCGGCTTTATACTCAATGTGTGTCACAGAATTGTTTCAATCCAATTATGTTAACTATATGTCATGTTTTCAGTTGCCTTTCATTTGCCGCAAGTAAAACAGTAGAAATAGACCTTAAATAAATTATAATAAAAATGAGTCTTAGTAAATATGAGTGCTACAGATGCACATGCTCTAGTTTATTTGTTGCATTTCAAAGTATTTGTACTTCCCTCCCCACGGAAATCACATGTTTGTTGCCTGATGTTTTTAAAATTTAAACTAGTCTTTGGTTCATGTAAAAGGTCATCAGGGGATAGACTCATGTCACATAACTCAGTCTGTCAGTCTGTGCCATATGGGCTCCTGTCTTCAGAATGATTACCTTATCTCCTATGAGTGGTGTACAGTCAGGCAGGGAGGCACAGTGAGTGTGTGTATGTGAGTGTGAGTGTGAGTGTGAGTGTGTCTTATTATGAAAGGTAATTTGCATATGTAAGAAATCTCAAATTCTACTTTCCTTTGATCTGCAGGTATATTCTTTCTTTTTTTTTCACCCTCTCCTATGCAGAACTCCAACAATAGTTCTGAATGACTTCAATCTTTTATGCTTCGGTGCAGTAATTTCCTCTTGAATGCTATCAGCAATTGATGTGAATAGCCCCTAATTTACAGGGAGATGTATTTGGCTCAGTGCTGGTTGGCTGTACTTCTCTCCCTCAGCACCTGTCTGCCTTCTGACTGACCCTAGACCTGACAGCTCCCACATTAGCGGGCACCCGCCATGATTGTCAAACAAAACAAACAAATCACTTCTACATCCGTGTGGGAGGGAGCAATGGCAGCAGTGTTTTTGTGTGTTGCACAATGGCCGTGATTTCAGTGATCTCATTCAAAGAAAAAAAAATACAATAAGTGGTTTTGTCAGTAGATGGCAGTAGTGAGAGGGCAAGCCATTAGAAATGCACTATCCTTTGTTCCAAAACATCTTCCTGCATGTCAGGCTTTAAGGTGTGTTGTATGAATATATTTTGCATCTTTAATCCTTTACATCAAGGCATGTGAATCAGAGAACATCTCCTTAGTGCTAAGCTGTTTTTTGTTTGTTTGAGTTAAACCAAATGTTTTGTTGAGACTAACAAATCTGTATGTGCCTAAAGCTGAGACTGATATAGTACACAATATTGAAAAGAATGTTTTCAAGGTGTATTTGTGATTGCAGCAAGTGATTCACTTCACTTCAAAATCAGATATTTCCAACTTTGGCTTCCAATCTAATAAACAGACAAATCAATAAATACATTGACAAAAATAAATCCAGCTTCTCTACCTCTAAAGGTCACTGCTATTTTTCAGCACTGGGATGGATGTAGTACAGAGGGGAGTGAAAAGGATGGCAATCTTTCTGAATCCTGAGGTGCGGATAATGTTTCTCTAGCACGCCGAGAGATATCAGCCTCCATTACGGGGCTGAGTCACAGGGTAAACAGGAATTGTCCTGTTGTGCACAGGTTAATCAGATCCCTGCACTGTTATGGGAGGCAGCCATTTCAAAAAAGGACTCTCTGAATGGAGTAAGCTTTGGCTGAAAAAGAACAAAGCCCCTATCTGCTCTTGAGGAAATAAGACCAGATAAAATGAGGCACTGGCAAACAGTTTAAGAGATATTCCATCCGCACCAGTTTCTGCAAAGGGCCTCTGTCCCAAATCTGGGTAATTAATTGTCTCAGATTAAGAAATTCTCTGTTCTCCCCTTGTGTAATCTGCCCCAAGTCTGCTCGGTGTGTCATCAAGGGCAAATAAGCTAACTGATTTTTAAAGTATGGATTTCATTTCATGTGGTGGCTAGCAGAGTGGGATCTATCAAATTGGCCAGAGCTTTTTAAAGTTCTTAAGGCTCAGCAAGTTCAGTGACATTGGACCACCAAGGTTTAAATTAGCATAATCATTTTCATTGCAAGCTCTTCAGACCCAGATCATCCACGATGAGTCCTTAAATCTGTTAGTCTAACTGGAAATAACTGGAAACAGACTGCTTCCACTGCACTTTCATTCAACTCTTTCTCAATACAACACTCACACACACATATACACACGCACAGGCACACACACACACACACACACACACTCTTTATACACACTTAAATAACTATACAGTGATCTGGAGAGAAGTTTGTCAACAGACCCCTCAATGGCACTCTATGCCAGAAGGTATTTAAGCAGCGTGGATGAAGTGAATTGGAAAATCTCATTTCCATATCCAGGATGAAAGACACACTTGGGCAGAAGGTGTTTTTTTTTTCATGCTGGATTGTCAGAACAATCATGGCAGTGCCCTGCTGAGGGCACTCACCACCCCCACCAACCCCTCCGCTCGTGCGCTTTACTGTATTTCATGTCTTCAACATGATTCTTTGTCTTTGTCGCTGTCACACAATGCCAAATAATACACGACAAAGAGCAACAGATCACGATGTCAGCTTGCTTCCTCTCAGGAGGTGAAGTGGAGCACTGTAGATTGGGTAGATGGAGCTCATCCGCCCGGGAAGGCAGTCCATCTAGGAGAAGGAAATCTGTGATTTAAAACCTCCACTGCCCTGTGAATAGATCCAGTCATGGAAAAGGCTTCAGGAGTGAACCTCGAGACCACATTCAGAGTCAGAGTCCCTAAGGCAGTTCATCGTTGTCTATAACATCATTCTGGCAGCTAGTGCCAAACCGCAACGGATTTGAATTCCTTTGGATCCATCAGTGACCTGGAGGGGGGGGGGGGGGGGGGGGTCGAGGATGGGGGGGCAACAGCCTGTCCTCCTTATCATATCGCCCACACTACACACCACTCACCTACAAACCTACGCCTACACAAGCCTAAAAAAAATAAAAAAATCTCTGGAGAGGTGACTACAGCTTGGCCTGTGGCGTTGACACAACACTGGGAATAACAGTTAGCGATTATCACTCGACTGGCATAAGGTGCGCCTGGCCAGGGCTTGCTCCCGGTGTTTTCGGAGGTGGTCAGGAAAACAGCTGTCATAACGGAGAAGCACAAGAGACGGTATGTGGATGTCGCCACCCTCCAGGAAACCCAGTTGGCTGACTGGCACACTGAAGGAGAATGACTACCATTCTACTGACAAGGAAAGGGCTGTTCAGTATTCTGCCAGGCGCTGTGCCAACGAGTACTGGACACCAGCTCAGTGTTGACATCCAAATGGCCGTCGAGAGAGAGAATTCAAGAGAGAATTTGGACTAGTCCAGAACAAGACAGTTCCGCTCAAACCCTTTCTTGGAGAAATGATCAAGGACAAAGGTCAGGAATACTTCTCCCCCCTCTGCTCCAGAGAGAACACTGTGTTCCCCTCTCCGCCCTTGATGCCATCGAATGCCTGCCACCCTTGGGCAAGAGCTTGATGTAGAGCCGACAATAGAGGAGCTCAGAAAAGCCATCGACAGCTTGGCCTCAGCTAAAGACCCAAGCACTGACTGGGATTCCCCCAGACCTGATCAAGCCCTGCAGGAGTGCCCTGCTACTCTCACGACATGAAGTCTTCTGCCAGCGCTGGCAAGGAGCTGGACCGCAGGACATGAGGGATGCCAACTCCAGGAGAAGTGCAGAGAATAGTAGATGCCCCTGTACATCCCTTTCCTAGACCTCACCAAGGCCTTTGATGTGACAGTGAAGACCAAGATGGCAGTGTACAACGCCTGTGTCACCAGCACATTGCTGCATGGAAGCGAGTCATGGACCATGCACGCCAGACAGGAGAGAAGACTGAACACCTTCCATCTGAGATGCACCCATCGTACCCCGGGCATATCCTGGCAAGACCGGGGGGGGGGGGGGGAGGCCCAGTGCTGAGGTACTGTCTCGTGTCTCTACTGTCTCTTGCCGGCCTTCCTAGCATTCCTAGCATTGAGCACTCTACTCAAACGATGCAGGCTGCAGACACATGGAGAGCTGGGCCATGTCCACCGCATCCCAAGACACATGGAGAGAGCTGGCATCTGGGAGGACAATTACCAGTCGCCCCCCCCCCACTGCATTAACAAGGAAGTCTGCAAGAGAAACTTGAAGGTGCTCGACATTGACACTGATTCCTGGGAGGGCCTTGGAGCCAAGTGCACGAGGTGGGGAAGTACCCTGACACACCACCTCAAGGCAGGGGGAGAGAAGCTGATGAACACAGCAGCAGACACACACAGCGGGCACACAGAAAGGAGCGCAGCAATTCCAACATTGGTCTCTTCAGCCACAAGCAGCGCTGCTTCAGACAGCTAGGATGCATAACCTATGGTCAACCTTGACCGGTGGAGGCCCGAACAAAGAAGCCTTGAGTTAGCTATGGTGATTCCCAGAAATGATGCTCTTTGGAGAGACAGGGGGGGGGGGGGTATGTTGGTGGGGGCAAATGTGCCGTTGTTAGCTTCCCCATTGTGTATTATGTAATACAGTGACTAGAAAGACCTAGAGGAATACAACTGAAACGACCCTCTTTTAAAACATGATGAATATTTAATACAAATCAAAGAGCTGCCTCTCCTGTGGCCTTGGCCAGGTATGTTTGCTGTTACCGTATCTGTGCAAAAAGGAAAGGCCAAAATCACTGGTAAAAGCATCAGAGCTTCCATACATCTCTGCAACTGGCAACCTGCATTCCTCTTCCCCTTTGTCAATCTATCATTTATAAACAGGGATTGTTATGCACCTGCTATCAGCAGAGCTCCTATCAGACGGCCCCTATGAATATATTCAGCAGCACACGGGGAACACTGGTTTGTGCCAGCTAAGAGATCTTGTAGTGTAATATTTGAAGTAGTTTACAACATTTTCAAGCATTCAAAAATGTGAGGTATTACAAAATTCATTTTTCATTCACTTTGGTCTGTATTCCCTGTTTGACATGTAAAAATAAACCTTACATACATGATCCTCACACACTACTGAAAAAGGGAGGCTGTTCCCAACAACTACTAGACACGGTGTGAGCATACACGAAACATGATACACCATTCCACACCATCTGGTCAAAGTGCCATTCATTCATAAAACCCTGTCTAGTAAGGATTATTCTTATGGTACATCACCATTCATAGAACCTCTTTAGTAAGGATTATTCTTATGGTACACAGCACCATTTATAGAACCTATCTCGGAAGGATTATGCTTATGGTACATCAACATTTCAAGGTACCAGTTGAATGGCAGGTATTTTGTTCCTAAAAGCATATTCTACACCCCAAGCTCTCTCCTCTACCTCTGCTTATCCTGCAGACGTTTTATCACTGGTGCTGGAGTGTGGTCTTAATGATAGAGTGCTGCAAAGCAACTTCATTCCTTCGCCTCCATCATTGCTGGGTGCTGGTATCAATGTGGTTGGAGCTGTCAACAGCCAACCGAGGGAGGGATGTTCTGTCAGGCCTCATCATTCCTCCTGCGCCAATTCTCCCTCTCGTTCTACACCACTGCACTCCTCCCCACCACCCCTCCCTCCGTTTGTCCTCCTTTCTCTACCTTCAGCTGCAATTCCCTCTGCGAGGATGATTGTATTTTCAATCTAGTGAAGTGAGTGAAACTCACTCGCTACCTGAACATTATGATCATTTTCAAGCACGCGCCATGCAGTGCTTTTTCTCCATTTTCATGCTTCACACGACTGCGATGTAGACGGGGAGAAGTTTTCTCCTTTTCTCACGCAACACGTGGAGGAGAGGAGAGCGATGCATTATTGTGACCAAACCCCCAGTGCTTTATGCCCAATCGATTTCATCGCTTCCACTAGACAGAAAATGTCTACACGCTTAACACTTAGGTTTGTCTGAATAACACTTGCATGACTACTCCAGTCAATATGTTCAGTCAAGCAAAAAGAAACGAGGGAGGGAGTAGCATGATGCGCTCATACAAGTACAGGATTTCTCTTACAGATTGTGACAACTGGAGAACAATCCTGAATGCACCAGATATTGTTGTGTCTGTCTCATTTTTAGTCAGAAGCGATTGTGTTGGAGGAAGTTTCAGGTAAACCCACAGCGCCTTTGCACTCATGTCCACCCTCGTTCTCTAGCCCACTGAGGGAGCTCACAAAGGACCTGTGACGGCCAAATATATTTCCAATAAATTCTTCATTAGCCTGTCATAATGCTTTTCCTCTTCCATTAGCCGTGCTGAGAGACTGTGGCGATCCTCAGCGAGCCTAGCACACCCCGGGACCTCTGCTGGCTGCGTCTCGGCGAGCGGCGCTGCGAACTGTGAATGCGTGATTCAGACAGCCAGAGGCCGCCAGCGCTTGAGCCGCCAGACCCCCCCCCCCCCCCAGTCCACGCACTCTGCTCCTTCACACGTCTTGGTCGAGCTTCTGACACGTTCTGGTCTGGCGTGTGCGCCCGCCGCCCCTCCATCTCCAGCACTAAACCCATTGGTTCAGGGGCTTAGTGGCTCAGATCATCATCCTCATGGGTGGAGAGTACCCCGAGCAGCCCATGCTCTCTGGATGAAGGGCAGGGAAAAGAGACAACAGATCACCATATTGGAGGGCAAGGCATTCTCCTTGACTGAATCTGTTTTGCATTTGGATAAATGAAGAGAGATTAAGGGTCTAGAACTGAAGCGCAATTGAATAAACAGTGGGTTTATTCAGCGGGGTATAAGGTTTAGTTGAGTGACTACTGGATGGTTTTGCATTTCAAGGAACAGAAAAACAGAACCATGCATTTGGGATCAATGGAATGATGGTTCGCCATCATATCCACAGTGTGAAGGTCAGACGAACACACATTTTCTATAATCCGAACTAAAAATGTTCACAATTCATGATTTAATAAAACAAAGCTGAGCAAGTTGGGCAACAGTGGGATCAGACATAGGGGAGACTGACCGCTGTCCAAGGTGCTATTCAGTGCTTGCTGTGACGCACGAGTGATTTCTATGGAATGCTTTTACATCACTCACTGCCAGGCCTGTGAAGAGTTTATCTGCAATCATGACTTGAAAGTGTTGTGTGTGATCACGGTTTAGCTACTTTAGACACGCACGTGTGTGTATGTGTGTGTGTGTGTGTGTATGTGTGTATGTGTGTATGTGTGTGTGTGTGTGTGTGTGTGTGAGTGAGTGTGGACATGCATGTTTTTCGCCGCTACTTCTTCTGCCTGTTTGCCTCTAGAGAATAGAAGGCCCCCTGTTGTTTAGTTATTACCGGCTGAGCATTGAACCCTTAAACTTCTCTTCTGCCCTCTCCCTGGTCACATGACCACCCCCTGCCACATACAGAAGATAATGTAAACATCAGCAGCTGCTTGCCAGCAACTCCTACTGCAGGTAGTCTGTTCCATCCTAGGTCTAGTATAATCAAAACAGTCTCGAAGAACTGTTTATTTACTTAAAGTGGTTTATTTATTTAAATGGGTATTTTGTTTATTTCACTGGCTATTGTGATTTGCCCTCTCAGAACAGAGGGGCATCCGTGCAGCGAGACCAGTGTCTACAAAAGCATTTGTATGCAGCAATGCTGTAAATTAAAAGCAATTAAGGATGATTGAACATTTAAAAAGACTGACATGAAGCATAATCATTCTAGACAGACATGGGGATCATAACTGCCTTAGTTTAGTCAAAGATTGCAGCTCTTCCATCGCACGTCTAAATAATCATGTTAATTTTTAATGGCCTCATCCTCAAAGAGACGTGTCAGTTTGATTTAATGTTAGGTTGACATTTATTGGACCATCGTGTTTTTGTCTGGTGGACATTTTATATTCTGGGTGTACATCAAAAACGAATGTGGTATTTTTCCCCATAGTAGAGCTGTAAGAAGCTTTTACATTGTGGCTTCCGGTATCTTCTGATTCTACATGAGTTCAGTTCAAAACTGTGTTGCATTACATGAGCAAGTCAAATTTTGAGTTGGGGCGGAATAGTACAGTATTTAGCAGGAAATCAAGTTCCTTTCGAATCTCTCATTCTTTTCCTCTCTCTCTCTCTCTCTCTCTCTCTCTCTCTCTCTCTCTCTCCATCTGTTTCGTGGTGTCCTCTATCTCTCCAAGGCCACTACACTATTTGTGTTTGTATATAAAAATATGCATGAGTTTCTGTGTTTCGTATCGGTAAGGGTTTGTATATAGTCACTTATTATTTTTCCTGGGCTGGCACTTCATATTTTAGAAATGAGACTGTAGTCAGAATCTTGGCACAATGCTTCCATACCTCACATCACATTTTTTTTCCCTTTCCTTTTTCCTCTGATCAAATCTGCCTTGAACATTTGAAGAGTGGCATGAAATGTTCAATAACACATGTGGATGTTAGCGAGTCTCTGAGAGAATGTCTAAAACAGAGCTTACAGTGAAGAAATTGTCTCCTGCAGTTCAAAGGCTTTGGAGGCAGAAAAGAGAGGATTGATGTTTTGCGCGGCAGACCCTGAGAGTAGCTGGCCCAGGGTCTAATCAGAGGCCCACAGCTCCCTCCCTCCCCCCACCCCCTCCACCCTCCACAGCAGCACACAGCTATTCAGTCCTGATAGATGAGCCCTTCTTTGTATTTCAACCATGCACTTTCTTAAATCTGAAAAGCCCATTCATCTTGGGCAAACGGCAACAGAGAGAAAAAAAAATCAGACACAAGATTTTTTTTTTTCCATGCTGAAGTGTCGCTCAAGAGCACTCCAAGCACTTTTCTGTCTCTTCTCGATTAATTGTCTTCTCTTTGTCTCTCTGCTTGGCTGTTTTCGCGTGCCCAGACTACAACTGAAGCAGGAAGACAAAACATTGATTTGCCTCCATGTTTTAACCTCTGGAAGTGTCTACCGGGGCCACATCCATCCATTGTCATTATGGCTGTGGTATTTCAACACAACACAGTGTTGTAACTTAATACACTTGTTGGATCTCGTGAAATGCTCTCAGGTAACTACCAGGGATTGCGATGTGATTTTTATATGGAAAGATCAACCAATTTAAAGTTGAAAGGGGTTCATAGATGAACTATTTTAAATAAGTCTATAGATATCTCTGTAACTATCTCCGAACCAATGTTAAGGCTTTTCTATGGCATGTTTGTCAAAAAGACTACAATACAACTCAGGCAAGTGACCTGTGAGAC
The DNA here is from genome assembly GCF_900700415.2 of Clupea harengus. Lineage (NCBI taxonomy): Eukaryota > Metazoa > Chordata > Actinopteri > Clupeiformes > Clupeidae > Clupea > Clupea harengus. The sequence continues at coordinate 30,364,049 of NC_045153.1, forward strand.
CCCAGCAGATGGTGGAAAAGAGCCAGACTCACTCAGAGGAGGCATAACCTACTTTTTCTGTCCCTCACTGGACTTGATTCTGCAACACCGGATGAGAAACAGGCAAGCAAGCAAGCAAGTAGCTCCAGCCGCCTGCTGGATTCCCCACCAGCACAATGGTTTGGACACGTTGTTTCTGCTACAGAACACTCTGTCTGGTGTGCATCTATTACACAACTTCAGTTCCAATCTGAGTTGTCATGGCATCAATGCAAGTTGCGTTGCGGTGCAATGTCCTCAATTCAGCGAAATGTTCAATTGAAATTTCAGCTCTACACCTCACCAACCCTGCTGGTTTCCTTCACACAAAGAGGAAAGAGAAGGAGCTCCATTAACTGAATAGCTACATGCTAGTATCTTTTGTTATTCGGAAAAAAGTCTTTTGAACTCTTGAAATAGATTCTACCTGCACGGAACACAAAGTACATTCGACACAGACAACTTTTAAACCCCCCCCCTCCATATCAGAAAGATTCTCTCCAGTTTCTCTACAGCCCTATTCGAGTCTCTGACACATGTGCCAATGGAATCATGATAATAACTCAGTCGTGACATAATTTGTATTCCTGCTGCCATAGCTGAGCTTCTCAATGAGCCGGTGCAGGTGATGACAAAGAGGAAGTCTTGTCTTGTTAATTCCAGTCATGACAAAGGGCTGCGGTGAGAAAGGTCAGAACCATACCCCAAAGGGGTTTGCTCTATGACAGGTCGGGTTGGCTGTGCATATGCTGATAAATGCCAGAAGTCCAGTTGTCGCTACAGGGATTGTGAGTAGATCCAATCACTTTCAATACCATTTTGATTGGTGCTCCTTAGCAACACCATGACAACCAGAGTGAAAAGGTGAATAGGCAGCACCAAACTAATATTTAGCTGGCTTGAGAGAAGACATGTTGACATTTACTAAATAGATATTATGGACAACAAACTGTGGTCATTTGCATATTCAAACAAATCCATATATGAAAATAATGAGCTTGTTAACATATAAAATAATTAGCTTGTTAACATACCCATGCATAAAATGATGATACTAATGTATATCACAGCATTTCTAAGACATATCACGAGCAGATCATTGCTTCTGCCATGTGACATTTAATTCCAATGAAGATCACTTCCATACACCACAATTCACCAGGATTAATGAAATAATTATGAATATTAGACTATTTTTTATTTTTTTTTGCATCTGGCAAATAATTTATGTAATTACCAATACATAAGCTTGGCACCAACTAAGGCTGTGTGAACCAACCAGCTAACCTTGTCTGAAGCTGAAGAAGAGAGTAACTGGCAAAGCAGGAAGAATTCTCTAAAGTTCCTGTGACTGGATATGCTCCAGAATCTTGGGTTCAGCCATCTGTGAGCATCTGTTTATGTGTGAGCTGGGACCCACAGAGATGCCTTTAACATCAGCTTCTCGTTCGGAGCAAAATTACAAAGAGAGCCTAAATGAAATACTCAATCTCTTTATTGTCTCCAGACACTGCCAGAAGAATCAATAAAACATCACATTGGTTCCTCTCAGGACTCAACCGGTGCAATGGGCTTTTAAAGCCCATGTGACAGCTGCTTCTTTTTCATCACAACACACAAACACAAAAATGTTTCATTTTGATGTTCAATTTTAATCAGCAGAGAATACCTTGCAAACCTATGAAGGGAATGAGAAGTGTGCAAGGAGGGGGTGTGGAGTTGGTTTGATGCGGCAGTAGTCATGGGATTCTGTGGTAAAATATGTTTGGTATGAGGTGCTGCTGAATGTGTGCCTCTAGACTCCATGTTTGACTTTCATGTGCTGCAGGATAACATGAACTAGATATCAGATTCACTGCCAAAGCCAAGAGTAGGACCCATCCAGTTTCAGGACTATGAAGCTTCACACCAACAAAAGCCAAGAGTAGGACCCATCCAGTTTCAGGACTATGAAGCTTCACACCAACAAAAGCCAAGAGTAGGACCCATCCAGTTTCAGGACTATGAAGCTTTACACCAACAAAAGCCAAGAGTAGGACCCATCCAGTTTCAGGACTATGAAGCTTTACACCAACAAAAGCCAAGAGTAGGACCCATCCAGTTTCAGGACTATGAAGCTTTACACCAACAAAAGCCAAGAGTAGGACCCATCCAGTTTCAGGACTATGAAGCTTTACACCAACAAAAGCCAAGAGTAGGACCCATCCAGTTTCAGGACTATGAAGCTTTACACCAACAAAAGTATAACACCCTAAAGTGAATATTACACTTGAATTGTTATCTTCCAAATTATTATCAGAATTTGATGTTTACATGCTAATATATGTCTTTTCTAACAGAAACACCATAACTATTTTATGAGAAGTTTTATTTTGCCTCATCTTGTGCACACAAGACAAAGCTAAATGTAGCCTTAGTTAGTACTTGGTTTGTCAAATACATCCATTATCTGAAATGGAGCATCAATACTTACAAGAGAACACAAACCATTAGTCAACTGTATTTTGACTCGGGCGTGTCTATTTAACTACCAGCCTGCTGTTGATCTCAGCTTGCAGATGGCAATGTGTAAATATGTTGTCTGTGTTGTCAGCCCTTGACAGTAATGTTGTGAGAATCAGACAAAGGGTGATGAGATTCTAAAGGTCACCACACAATGACAGAATCACAGCTGACAAAGACGTGGGCCATCAACAGGAAATGATGTGAAAGGGGCCTGTGTGGGAGGCACAAACCGCAGCCAACCCAACTTTAGAGTAATGGCTCTGTTAGAGCGTTAGTTTCTTCAGCTAATGAACTGAAGGGGCTTTGGGTGTGGACCGAGCCAGAATGCTATAGTTGGAAAGTCAATTAAAGCCTCACAGCAAGAAACACTCAAATCATCATTTTCATTTCCTCTCATTCCGGCTTATCTGAATTGCACTGGTGCCAGATGGTATGAAATCTAAATATTTACTTTATAGGAAATAATTAAATAAACTGTGGGTAAATATTATGCAAAAGGTAGATCGAGTTTATCTTTCTCTTTCAGCTATGAAGGCTGCATGAAACATAAAAAAAAAACTCCCAGGACCGCCAGTGTTTCCCATTAACACACAGTTAATGCATTCTGATGAATTGTCCAATTACAATATAAACATTATGGGTTATGGCTGTGAGACAAGCTACATCTATTATGGTTCCTCTGCGAGAGGATGAGTACAGTGGATTTTTATGTCTGAAAATACACTGCACTGAGACGACAGATTCCTCCTTTTTGTGTCCGCCAGCCTCCTAATAATGAGTATTTTATGTACAGGCAGTCGGATTGGCATACCAACCATGTGGGCTTATCCCTGATTGTTGCCAATTTTACTGCAGTTCACAAAAGCCAACTCAGTTGGAGAAGGTCTATCCAGAATTCTAAAGAAATCTTAAAAGAATGAGATCTCCCACAAGAGCGACCATCAGGCCACTGGAGCATCGGCGCTGTATAATTTGCTGCTGATTTCTAATCTCTCTGAAAGAATCTGGAGCTCACAGCCTGCTATAAATGTAGACTATCATAGCATTTCTTGAGGCACATTATGGACTGAAGTGATTAGCAAACTTGAAAATGTAAAGACATCCCCTGAAACTGAATGCATTTAGAATCCCATTAAAATGGAATTATGTCTGTGAGCAAACTGTAAATTTGAAAGTCCTATCTTCCCTGAAACAGTTTCTCTCCACATTTGCTAGAATTCATTTGAACCAACAGATGATTTGTCCCAGACTTTCAAAGCAATAGCAGTTCCGTACAGCTAATGGAACATGTTGAGAATGCTGTTTGGCTTCAGTTTGCAGTCCCATAAACTGGCGAGAGTAGACTTCTAACCCTGTCTTCAGCATATATTTATAAGCGCCTGGTGACCAATAATATCCGACTCATAACAGCTTCCTTCCCTTTTCAGTAAATGAGCAAGCTGATGTGCGAAGAGACCTAACAGAATTGTACAACTACCTCAGAAAGAAGCTTGCCTGAAAGATGTCAAAGCATGGATGACTAGCAGTCTCCTGCTCCTTAACACGGATAAAACTGAGGTTATTATTGCAGGTCCTAAACATCTGAAAATGACACTATCCAGCCATCTAATCACACTCTATGGCATCTCAACATCCAACACGTGTCAAAGTTCTTGGTGTAATTATCAACCAAGACCTCTCATTTGACTCGCACATCAAACAGACCTCAAAGACATCATGAGGTCTTGTCATTCCAAGAGTATCAAAAAACATAACAGGCAGCAGAGTCTTCTGCTATCAACACCCCCTCCTGTGGAATAATCTTCCTGTCTCTATCCAAGAAGCAGACACCCTTTCCATCTTTTAGTCTAGACTCAAAACATTCCTTTAGTGCATCCTATGGTTAGGATTAGTGAATCAAGACCCGGTACCTGTCGCAATATACTTCCCAAGCACCATCCCGGGAAACCTCTCCTTCTACCTCTTCCTCTCTCTATATATCATATTGTCGTTGATACTGATGAAGTGGCCATGTTACTTGTCATTCTCTCTGGGTGCTAAAGGTGACCAGGGTTGTATCTCAATTTCTCCCTATAACCTGGGTTCATTCTCCCGAGGGGGTCCTCCCCCAAACCCCCTACCCCTTACCCTGGATAGCCTGAGGCATGCTATAGTATAATGAAATGGATGTTTAGATAATTGACAGTGCATAGTGTTTTGTGTGTCACGATGGGATGCTGCTGCAGTCTTTCCACCTGATCTACCTGCAGAACTCTGCTTTTATGCACTCATTCTGCTCTGCTTGTGATACATACTGAATGCCAGCCTATGTACCTATGATATAAACAAATGCCATCATTGCCCCCCCCACAGTATGTCTTTACCCGGCCAACCCCAAACAGATGGGTCCTCCCTTTGGGCTGAGGTTCTACTCAAGGGTTTTCCTGTTAAAAGGGAGTTTTTCCTTGGCCCAGTTGCCTTATTGCTGGTTCTAGGGGGTTCGGGCTCTGGGCTCTGTAAAGCACCTTGAGACAATTTCAGTTGTAACTGGCGCTGTATAAATAAAATTGAATTTAACTGAATAGATAGAGTTGTAGAGAGAGATGAATGGATGGAGGCAGAGAGGGACAGAAAAAGGGGGAAGAGAGAGAAGAAGAAGAGAGAGGGGGTCTTGACATGATTGGCCTGATTAGTTCATAAATGCATTTCAATACATGCCTCAGAGCCCATACAAGCCCGCATTTGTCATCATTAGGTGAGAAGAGTTTTGACAGTGGCTGACAGGGCTGCATTTGCACAGGAGATGATGTTCTTATCTAAAAACCCTCCAAGGTTATTATACCCTGGGTCTGTCATTTTGGAATAATGCTGACTGATGTCCTCAATGAGATATCATTCCATGCGATTCATCTCTGGCAACTCACAAGTGCCCTGTCTTCAAAAGAGAAACATTTGGGTTCATGGGGATTCTATTCATCCAGAAATCTTGCTCTAAAATAAAGTTGTCTTCATTCCTTTTTAGCAGGAATATGATGGGAAAATATAGGCAAGATAAAGGACTATAAAACATCTCAATATTCTGATTTCAGGCTGTTTTTCTTTGTTGCTGTTGTAGGATACTTATAATATTCAAATCCGCACCCTCAGTACAATGCACTCTGCATGAAAGTGCGTGCCTCTATTTCGAGCAGACCGAAGATAAAAGGTTAATCAAGAGGTATTCACCTATATTCTGAATTGGTTTAGAGATCCTTTATATGATCTACTTTCCATTCTAAAGAGGCGGATTGGCTACACTTCATCTCATTTGCATGTGGATTTCCATAAAGGACCCCGCCACTGCAGGTTCCCGCGCTGCGCGGGAGGGGTCGGGACGTGAACGCATCTGTGTGTGCACATCGAACAAGTGACTTCCAGTACAGTTTGGAAGACCTGATGATCGGCACATGCAGGAGGATCATTCTGGAGATGATTTGCTAAACAATGGGATTAAAACTGCCCAATTAAAGCTGGAGAATTAAGTGATAGCAGAGCCTTCAAAATGGAACAAAGCACATTTACCTGGTTAAATCGGTGGATATTTGGATTCACCTTCCTTTGCCAATTGGTGATTTCACCGGCTGTGACTGAGGGAAATACACTGAGATACCAAATCAACGAGGAGAGTGGGCCAGGCACTGTGATCGGTAATCTTGCCTGGGATTTATCCTGGATTCCTTCACCGGGCACCAAGACGAATTTTCGCATGATGAAACAATTTAACGCTTCTTTTATCAGACTGAGAGAGAGCGATGGAGAGCTTTCGGTCGGAGAGCGCATCGACAGGGAAATAATCTGCAAGCGCAATCCACATTGTCTGCTCACTTTTGACGTTGTTAATTTTTCCAAAGAGCGCTTCAAATTGATTCACGTCGAGGTGGAGGTTAAAGATATTAATGACAACTCTCCACAGTTCCCACATAAAGAATCAACAATTGAAATTTCTGAAAATGCGGTTGTGGGGTCCAGAATCCCTTTAGATGCAGCGGAGGACTCGGATGTGGGGTCTAATTACATTCAAAGCTACCAGATTTCTGTGAACAGTCACTTTACCATTGATGCGATGACAAGAGCGGATGGGGTTAAATATGCGGAGCTGGTACTAATGAAAGAGCTCGACAGGGAGACTCAGTCCTCTCATGTTCTGGAGCTTGTTGCCACCGACGGAGGTACTCCGTCTAGATCAGGGGCCACTAAGGTAACCATCAAAGTGAATGACTTTAATGACAACTATCCAGTTTTCGACCAAAATAATTTTTCGGTCGATTTACCCGAAGACGCTCCTGTTGGGTATCTTATATTGGATTTAAATGCAGTTGACTCCGACGAGGGATTAAATGGGGAAGTTGTGTACGGATTCGGAAAACAGGTCTCTGCAGAGATCCGACAACTTTTTAAGGTGGAACGCAAATCGGGACGTGTAACACTTGAGACTCCCGTTGATTTCGAAGACAAAAAAACATATGAATTAGATGTCCAGGCAACTGATTTAGGTGCCAATCCCACTCCGTCGGTCTGTAAAATAATAATTCACATCAAAGACGTGAACGACAATGCCCCTGAAATCAGCATCACTCCGATGACTTCCACCACGGCAGGTATCGCTTACATCACCGAGGCTGCAGAGCCAGACAGTTTCGTGGCGTTAATCAGCACCACGGACAGGGACTCTGGAGTGAATGGGCAAATCCATTGCACCCTCTACGGGCACGATCACTTCGAACTTCAAAGGGCGCATGAAGACAGCTATACGATTGTCACAGCCTCAGCCTTGGACCGAGAACGCATCCCTGAGTATAACTTAACAGTGGTGGCAGAGGACTTTGGCTCACCTCCCTTAAGAGCTATATCCCAATATACCGTTAGGCTGACTGATGAAAATGACAATGCACCGCTGTTTAGCAAACCTTTTTATGAAGTTTCCATCGAAGAAAACAATGCACCAGGTGCATATATAATGACGGTTGTTGCCACAGATGTAGATTTGGGGCGTAATTCCAAAATCACTTACAAGCTGCTGGACAGCCTTGTGATGGGGTCACTTGTTTCAACGTTCGTATCTCTAGATCCAGCCACTGGCTCTGTTTATGCTTTGAGAAGTTTCAACTATGAGGTCATGAAACAACTGGACATCAGAATCCAAGCAAGCGACGGCGGCTGGCCTCAGCTTCACAGCAGTGCTGCCATCAATCTAAAAATAGGCGATCAAAATGACAACCCACCCTCCATAATTCATCCCATCCTGAATAACGGAACTGCTGAGATTCTCCTGCCGAGAGACGCACCTTCAGGTTACATTGTAACCCATATAAAGGCCAGAGATGCTGACGAGGGCAGAAACGCTGAGCTATCCTACAGACTGACAGAGGGCGGAGATTTGGGCTTTTCAATCAACAGGGCCACGGGGCAGATGTACACGCACAGCAAGCTCACCTTCGACGTGGACGAGCTATTGAAAGTCACGGTCACAGTGAGTGACAACGGCCAACCGTCTCTGACATCCACGGCAACAATACATTTCATTCTCACTGCAGGCGCTCCCCCCAGTGACAACGTGTATGCCAAAAACGGCGAGGAAGAGCTTCATGAATGGGACATCTCAATCGTAATTATTGTGGTTCTAGCAGGCAGCTGCACAGTCCTTTTACTCGCTATTATCTTAATTACCACCATTTGCAGTCGACACAAAAGGGAAAAGAGAGGAGGTGGATTTCATGACAAAGAAAATGTGCCTCACTTGGAGAAGGGGGAGAGTAATGTGGTTTCTCTGATATCTGACCATGTTGGCAACATGTTTGATGCACAGCCATTTCCCAACCAATCTGTATTCATCAGCTCCAGTGCACCTGCGGCCGGTAACGACATGTGCACAAGCCCCAAGAGTGGAAGAGAGAAAAGCCATGCATTTCATCCCAAAGGAAGGGCAATCAACTGCAAGGTGGAGGTATGTGAATTCTTGTAAATAAGCGTATCTTTCTATATTTGCATGTGGGTGGTAGTCTTTTGTCATTTATAGTGTTTTTATTGTGTTTTGTTTTCTCATAGGGGTATTGTACCTTGCCTGGCTATGGAAAGGAAACTATGAGGCCTATTACAATATGGAAGGGCAACTCAATGACAACCATCTCAGCAAGAGACCCCCAGATCAGTGGGAAGGACAGTGGGAAAGGAGACAGTGACATCAATGACAGCGATTCAGACATCAGTGATGGAAACAAAAAAGAAGGCCAGCCTGTCAATGGTTAGTTTTTCCCTTTAATATTCAAATGACAGAGTGCTTTAAAGAAACCTACACCCCGTAGATGGGATCCAAAGGATTTCATTTTCTATATCAGACTGTATCTGGTTTCAAATCTTTAGCACTAGTGGGTTATAAGGAGCTTAATCACCTCCAATGCATCAGACTTCAATACAAAGATGAAGGCCACTCACGCACTATACATGATCACCCAGTTTGTTTTTATAAATTGAAACCAGACTGATGTTGTCTGTGTTGTGATATTGTACAGCCATTGGCACCATTTCCAGACATGCAAATTCAGGGATGATACATATTAAATGACCCTACCAGTGACTGTTCACTGGCTGATCAATCGATATTGGACCATTAAATGGAATGACATGTGTTGCATTGTTTTCATAGGGCTTTGGGCCTGCACAAGTGAGTGCAAGATCCTGGGCCATTCTGACAGATGCTGGAGCCCATCAGCCATCAGACCCCATGGCAACCCATCTAACAGACATCTCTCAACATTTGCCAAGACAGCCACACTGCCGAGGGACGCTCTTCAGAGGGAGAGCCATAACAAGGCTCAAATGCCCAAGACAAGTGGTCCCTACAGTGTTCAGGAAAAAGTTCAGCATAGAAAATTTGACTACATACTTGTGTGCTCTGCACAGCCAGAGAGGATTCCGGAGTCCGAGGAGATCGGTATTCCCTTGTACACACATTCCACAAAGACATTTTCAACTGATGGTGACGACGACGATGATGATGATGATGATGATGATGAAAGCTTTTCAAAATCATAAAATTTCAAGTGCACAGTGTTTAGGTGTGTTTGTACTGTAGGTGTTTGTCCTTTGGTATCTTTTATGACTGTTTTAATATGTTGATATTACATTTCTTTGTAAATACAGAGTATATTTTTTTATTCAAAATGAAAAAAAACAGCACCCTATTGATTTTATATGGCATGTGGAGATACATTTAATGGGACATGGATCATTTCTGGGCCTTCAGGCAGAAGAATTCATATTCAATCTTAATCAATGACAGAATACTAAATGTGTTTTGTGTTTGTATCAGATTTTGTCACAATGTTGCACAAATAAACAGTTTTAAAGAAATCCAAAATGCTGCTGCTGTTTGTGAGCAACAAATGCCTGTGTCTTGGCTTAGAACACCACCCACTGCGTTCTTATCTACTCAAATGCTGAAAGGTCATTCAACATGACAGGTCATATCATACTTGAATGTTAAGCCTCAGTTTGGCCACAACAAGACAAACCTATAAATAGAACATAATGTGTTCACTGAGGATTTAGAAGGGCATAGTGCCCTTAACATCTACTGACTAGAAAATGTCAATTATATTTTGGCTGTGAACATTTTCAACAATATGTCATTAACAAATGTAAATTACTTGTTCCAGTGTTTTACCCAAGTGCTAAATGACACTATTAATAAAAAAGATAGACAAAAGACAGTGTGATAGCAGCCGGTACTGAGAAGCGCTGTCTGTGAACACCTGATGATGATTTATATCTCCTACTGTTGCCTATAAACACTAAAATAAGTAGTTTTGAGAAGGCATATTTAATGGAACAAGATTTCAAAGATCAATCAAATCAACAGGGATCGCCCCAGAGCTTCCAACAGCACAATAACCAAAGATGTCCTTCAAACATTTCATGGTAGGCGTTAAAGAGAGGATCGAAGTTTTATTCATGTATCTTTAATGAGTACTTTTTAAAGACCCCAAAGCAACATGAATTAGACATCTTGTAGATTTTAGTGCATGAGTGCTGGTATTACTCATGGATCTGCCCACACAGTCGGCTGCCCACATTTACTGGGGGTGAATTACAACTAAGAGGCTCAACTAATGAGGCATTAACTGATTTGGTTTTCCAAAGTATATAGAGCAAAGCCTGAAAAATAAGTGGAATGAGATTAACAGTGGAAATGTGAAAATTACTTTCATTTTTTTCTGATGATATCAGTTTATGCTGTGTTACAAAAGAAACACAGCTTAATTTGAAATGCAGAAATGTTGCCGACTTTGATGCTCAAAAACTGTTTAATGCCGACTAATGGTTGGCATTTGCATTTTGAAGGTATTTGAGAAGGTTTCATTTTTGGAGAAAAAAGAATGCCCTTGTCCAGTTAAAAGGCTCCACAGGACATCTGAGATCTATGTGATGTCAGATGATGTTTTCTAAAGTACAAGCTATCAATTTGTTTATAAGAATGGAACTCAGCTGGGATAGTGGAGAAACATGTCACTGTTTTCCCTCTACCAGAAGGTTACTTACAAGCCACAATACCTAATATTTCCAGACCAAATTACTAGCATAAACCATCTCCTTAGATTAACAAGTATGCACAATTACAGATTCTGCTCTCGTAACTAAATGAGCAGTTTGGGATGTTTCTTAATTTGGACTTACTTTTTTATTCCATCAAACCATTAATATTCTTTTCTGACAGAAATAATTGTATTAGTATACCAGGTACGCACAGTAAAACATAATTAGCTATTAATGATTAAACACATGAACTATGTTATAAACTTTTGTTTGTAAATGATACATACTTTAAAGTGAAGCATGAATGTAATAATAAAGCTGTAGGTAGCAGTCACCCATGCCCCTAAGTGTGTGTCACGTCATATTACTTTGCTTTGCTGGTCTCAGCAGAACAGATTTGAACAAATTAAGAACAAATTAGTCACTACAACTAAAATAACTCATTCATTTATATCATAGGCCATTAACATGCAGCGTGTTCTCACTACCCCAGAGATGGTTATTTCTGCAGCTTTGAAGTGTGCAGATCCTGATCTTTTGGAGTGGGTGGCACACACCGTCATCACCAATCACCACGGCACTGCAGGCACGCCACAGGGGTGCGCTTTGAGCCTGTTCCTCTGCACCCTCTCCACCAATCACTGTCAGAGTCCATATACAATCACTTCAGATTTCAAGCCCTCTGTTTGCACTGCCAACCGCTACTACTCAGCAGCAACAACTAATTTCCATTATACAGGTTGAAGACTCTGGCAACCCCTCTCTGCACAGAGATTTGAATATGCTTCATAAGGACCGAATAAGTATCAGTGCCAACAGCCATCAACCCAGCGTCTAGGGCTGCAGGAAAGTTTCTGGTCTCTCGCTCATCCATTTGAAATACTAGACAGTAACACACACACACTCATTTTGAACCGATACACTGCAAACATCATGAATTTCCTCTGGCAAAAACCGTGTATGCCAGAAACTACAATCCCTTTAAGTGTAACTTCAACGGTTTCTGCACCCAAATCACCAGAGCTCTGAGTCTGCGCATATGACGGCACCCATTTCTAATCCGTGCAACATCACATCACAACAAAACTCCACAGAAACATTTCTCTGATAATAATAAGCATATCTTCTTCTTACATGGATATTAAATATGTAGATATACTTGTGGTATATCATATTTATGTATCAGAGGAGCATTATTTATATTTGATCATACGTAAGAGCAATGTGGAAACATTTAGCATGAAGGTCCTTCTGTCTATGTGAACCATTGGGGACCGTCAGCCACTTACTGTGAATATTAACTGAAACTGCCATCACCATGGTGAAGCAATAGCAAAGAGCAGATTTTCCTGACTGAATTATGCTATCTGTAGAATACAAGTATATCACTCCTCCTATTAATCCATCAGGATGGCTATTAATGTTAGTAACAGGTATTTTTGTATTGTGATTTTCAATATAGAGTATGCATATTGTGAATAGGCTTATTGACAGAAATGCACCGGAAAAGCCAGCACATTTTCCCAATAAATCGTCCAGGCTGCGGTTTGGCTTTCTTTCTCTCTCTCTCAAAACGCCAGACATATGGTCACTCGCTATTCTGGGAGGGCACTTTCTTAATTTGAGGAGGCTTCAGCAACAGGAGTCAATGCGCTACGATGGAGGAAAGTTCGGACAAGATTCCTTTCACCAAGGTTTGTCCTGTGGATCCGGAGAAAGGTTTCTCACCGGTAAGTCACCATGCATGCTAGATACCATGCTAGAGATGAAGGTTCATACTGGTTATTATCACAAGTTACCTGAAGTAACTTAATTGTGATATCATGAGTATTGCGTCCTAGTATGAGCTGATTCATTGATAGCATATCTATTTTACATCAAATCATTTGCCGTTCATAAATTGTCAGCTTAAATCAGAGCTTGCGACATAAATTTAGTTTAACGTTTTTTTTATATTCTGAAAGGCACTCGCTGCGACGCTGAAGCCCCACAGCACCAGTTGTTTTTGGAGAATCGGCACCATCGCACTCATCGCGAGCACAACCCTCATGCTGCTTGGAGCAATCGGGGGCCTTTACCTCTGGAAAGTCAGCGACAAAAATGTAAAGTTATTTTTCTGAAAAGTTGCCATCTATTTGATTTGACAAAAATGTCACTCTTTTTTAAATCAAACGAGTGTTTGGGCCTGTTGTATGTGGTATGCCAGAATTATTTTGTGAGTTACAATTTACTTCTCTACTGTAAACTGTCTTTCATTAATACATTTGGGTATTGACCAGACATTGATTTCCAGACATCCCCAGCTCTGCAGTAGTATCCAGATTTAGTCCAGTGACGTTTGTGTAAAAAGGGGCTGAGGGGGACCTGTGGTCTGTTCATTGCCTCATTAAAGATACTGGAATATCTCTGCATATTATAACAAGCCCATGTTAAGGACAGGCAGCTCAGGTTGGATTTTTTGCCTCAGGCCAACACTACCCTCCTGGTAGGTATTACATTCCAATCATGGCTGTAATTGGACTGACCCAGTAGGCACCCAAGTGAAGGAATCTTGAAGCTGTGTGTGTCACAGGGCGAATCTGCCAAAGGAAACATACCATCCTACAAGATTTTTTAGATGGGAAAAGGTGTTCATCTATAACTCAGAAGGACCTTAAAAGTGCCTTTTTTCAGAAAAAAATAGTAAAAGTTGAGTTGCGCAAGCCTCCTCTTCAGCCTCATTCGTTGTCCACTTGTGAAAGTGCATTTAAACACCAGACACTCTGCTTATGCTTGAAAGAAGAATATCCAAGATGCTCAGGGTTTTTCTAGGTGTGTGCTTTTCATGTGCTCCTTTTGAATCAGACTGTCTGAATATCCCACCCTCTACTCTGTTTTCCATTAAGCCGGTAATGTGCAACACACCTTTCACATTGGTCTTGATCAACCCCAACTTCCCTCTTAGATGTTTTTTTTCCTTTTTTTTTGAGGGTTGCAAAAAGTCTACAGGCTTCTTGAGACATGACAACATGAAAAACAGATGACAGTCATTTGATCACTTGTGCATGATTCATCTCCGCAGGTGTACAATATTCACTACAGCGTGAGCATTAATGGGAAGATTGAAGGGGGTTCCATGGAGATTGACTCTGAAAATAACCTGGAGAGGTTCAAAATCGGCAGCGGAGATGAAGAGGCAGTAGAGATTCATGATTTCCAAATTGGGAGTATTTCTGATTTTATTCTTGATCTTATTCTTTTTCCAATTAGATGATAGTTTTAAGGGATTTTTTTTTGGATGCACCTGTTTGTGAGAAGTGTTATATCTGCTGTGATCCCTTTAGTAGGGAGTTACCGGGATCCGTTTCTCTGGAGCAGAGAAGTGTTACATCAAATCCCAGATCAAAGGCAACCTTCCCGAGGTGGAGACGGTGAACAAGGACTCCTTGAGGATTGAACTGGTATGTTCTCTGCATTGTAGTGCACATAGAAACAGTGTTAAAGCATCAGATAGAATGCTTACATTTCAGGAACTGAACAGTTCACTTATTATGAAATTGTAATGAAATTAAATATACCTTAACGCCATAGAATGCCATCATAGCAGTTTCTCCTACAACACTAGGGCTTATAAAGTCTTTCACAAACACAAACAACATACAGTATATTGTTGATAGGGCAATATACCTAATGCACTTTAAAAAAATTCTATTTATGTTTGTGTAGCACTATTAAAAATGAGCATTGTCTCAAGGCACTCTACAGAAACAAAGGCTTAACGCCCCAAGAGCAAGCCTATGGCGACACTGGCAAGGAAAATCTCCCTTTCAACAGGAAGAAACCTTGACAAATACTAACTCAAAAGGGGATGGGGCATGTGCCCCAGGCAGGCCTGGAATAGAGGAAAGGGGGGAAAGAGAGGAGGCAAAGGAGAGGGTAGAGGGAGGGGGAGAAAGAGAGGAGGGGAAACACAGAAGATGAATAACAGGAAATACATACAGCATACCATCTCTCAACTATTTGACAAAAGTGAAGTTTCAAGCATCAGAAGTGGACATGGAGAGCCAGCAAGTAGTAATAGTAAACTGCATAGCATATATGAATACAGTATGTGAAGCATGGTAGTTTGTTTATTTATTTTCTTTTGTAATCTTATTTCATGTCTTTATTTTAAGCGTCTTTGAGAACTTTGAAAAGCGCTATATAAATGTGATGTATTATTATTATTATTAATGAATGAACATGAAACCTTAAAGAATAGCGACATGCCATCAAGTATAAAAGTGCAGGGAATTCTTGTTTTTTTACGGTTATCTGAGGGGTACAGCGTCAGGGTGTAGGTTTCTGTAGTTTTCTGCTCCGGCAAGTGGAGACAAAAGAATACATAACATGAAGGAATGAAAAGAAGGGAAGAAACGAGTGTTAATAGAAATGAGTTATAAACACAATGAGTGATTAAGGAGAGAAAAATGATGATGATGATGATGATGATGATGATGATAGTGATAAAGGGTTACCTGGCTCTTTAGAAGATCACCCTAAATGTCCTGACCTGTACAATATACAGAAAATGTTCTATTCTATATTCTCCTCATATCATGCACCATTATAAGCATCACAGCACTGGAACAGTGAGGTGACTCTCGTCCTCTTAGGAAGATGAGGTCATGCCTGCGAAGTTTGATGACGCGTCTCTGGTTTGGGTGGCGTCAGAGGAGCCACTCAAGGACAGCAGCTTCCTGAGCAGCAGAATCCTCAACCTCTGTGGGCCTCTGCCCATCTTCTGGTTACGTCCTACCTACCTGGGGGGTATGTTTCCACTTTGGCAGGAACTGACCTAATGTGTCCAGGATACCAGATTGTGTTTCATGTGTGTTAAGGGCCTTAGGGAATACTGACCATCATGTTAGTTCTGGTAGGTGATTGGAAGCCAATTAAACTGGCCAATTCATGCTGCTAACTAATCCACTTCAAACAGACATGAAGGAGCTTTTTCTCAAACCTCCCCTAATTAGCCTCCTTTCATTGCAAGGTTGCAAGCCATTCCAAACAGCAAACACGATCCTGTTATCTCTATGTCTTCACTTTTCAGCTTTTACATGCCCACGACCCCCCAAACTAGTGTTTTAGTTATTCTGTTTTAGATGTCAAACAATGACTATAATGTAAATGTCCATTTAAGCCATGTTGCAATTCTCAAATGGATGGTCTGGGAGTTTGCCCACAACAGGACGATACTGCCAAGACAAACTATATTGTCTTCAAATCAGATTGTAAGTATGTTGTATTTACTAGGCCAAGCTGTCCTGACCGAAGTGCAACTTCTCTGTGCCACTGATTTGTGGCTGTCACAGGATGTTTTTTTCATACACACATTGTTGGCGAGACATCCGTTGTGCTCCTCATGCTAGATGCCACAGAGGGAGACAGGGAGAAAAGGGATATCGAGCGTACAAAGCGTCAGTATGACATGGAGGTCTTCCAGGCTGCCGCCGAAGACACCCACGGCTCTGCCCAGAACATCACCTCTGGAAGGGGGGAGGTGGAGGCCACAGAAGGGTCTGCGTCTGCCTTTAACCCTGAGAACCCCTACCACGTGAGTACTGCCCCCGCAAGAGCCTCTATCATATCAGTACTGACACATCGTTTTTTCAGTCCCATGAATAACATATTAGGCAAGGAAATGTTGGACGGTAACCTTATCTGCTCCTGTCCAACTGGCTTCCTTGAGAGAAATTCACTCAAGAACATTGGATGGAGGAGCTTTATTTGAAGTGACAGACAACCTCTTGAATTAAGGTCATTGAATTTAGTTGCAACCACAGAAGGAGGGGTCATAGTGTGTTTTGAAGGCTAATATGTCACACCAATGTACAAGAAAGTGTTGTTGATAGTGTATGATTTCTTTTAACATCTGTCAAATCCGTCAAATCTGCCAAATACTTTAAACTTAAACTATTAAAATATTTCTAAACAGTAGGTGCGTATGCCCTTGTTTAACATGGATTGTACTGTTCCACAGCAGCGCGGTCAGGAGGGAGAGACAGGCTCGATGGTCTTCGATCCCATGCTGGACCATAACGGCATCTGCTGCACTGAGTGCCATCGGAGCCATACTCACTGTGAGAGGATATGCGAGCCTCTCGGTGGGCACTGGCCTTGGCCGTACAACTACCACGGGTGCCGAGTGGCCTGCAGAGTCATCATGCCCTGCCGTTGGTGGGTCGCTCGCATAATGGGAATTGTCTGAGATGGCCAGTCGCCTCAAGCTCTCAGCTGAAACAAAGATACACAATTAAGCTGTTCAAATACAAACACAATGTCTTAAATGGTGCTATTTATTTTTGTTCATTTATATGTGGTTGTATATAACTAAAGAGAGCTCTTATCCATCAGCACTATGGAACTGAAGAAACATCGTGCTCTTGGTGAGACTGGTCTATAAATACACTATATCTGGTACTGGGAAACCTGTTCAATAAAACAAAAAAACTGTAAAAAAAATGGCACAAATGTGCTATTGCTTTTGTTGCTTGCGACTCGGTAATAAACCTTGACGAGATATGAGCTGTCTCCTGGCAATTAGTTCTTTAGTTCTTTTCTAGGTCACAATTAATCAAATATGGTTGCTTCAATATGCTATGTCCCTCTGATTAAAGTCAAAGCCTCTGCTCATCACAGCATGGATGCAGAGGCAGACAACTGTGATGTTGCATGTGAAAGCACATTATTGGTTTGATTTAGCGAATATCAGGCACCCGGGCTCTGGCCTGTGGCAACTGTGGTGTGTGTCATTACCTTCCGCAGTCTGGTTTGATTAGCGGTGTTGTGCTAATCACACTGCTGACTTTGGGTAAGTGATTTTAACACTCTCTGATGTGGTCTTTTTTTCCAAACACATCGCGCGCTCTCTCCAGAGCAGCCAATGTGCCAGGCGGATGGCAGAGTCATTTCTTTGCACTTTGACATCTCCATTGATGTGGACTAATGTGAGGTGAGTGCCAAGACTACCGAGTACCGACGTTTCAATAAAAAATGACATTTCCGTAAAAAACAGGAGCGCTGAAACACCTAAATAATTTTAACACGTCTCCATCCTTTCCATTCCTCTCATGCAATCACTTGTGCTCTTTCTCTCTCTCTCTCTCTCTCTCTCTCTCTCTCTCCCTTCACTTTTACTTGGAGCCCAGATTTTAGGTCACACATAAGCAAACAAACAGAAGTGGCTCTGCAAACCATCTAAGTGTATTAACAAATGTGAGTTGCCACATGCAAATCCCAGGCAAATCATCCTAAATGATAATGTTCTGAGGAGGCTTTATGTGGGACTGTTTTAGTGTCATCTGAATTTCTAAGATCCAGACTGAATCAGAGAAGAACGCAGACTGACTTTGACACCTCTGAATGGACACAGTGAAATTGAAAAAGTCAGAAAGCCTAGGGCCCGATAATGTCTGCTAGTATTTGCGCTGATTTTCTACGGAGGAGATAGCATGGGGTTCCATGGAGCAACATGATTACACCGTATCTTTTCTAACAAAAAAATATTCAAAGATTTCAACATGAAATGAAAACACCAGTGCAAAAAACGCATGTCTTTGTGATAATTATACTATAGATAAGATTTTAAATGCAGATCTAAAATATCATTCTGCATAACACTAAAAGACTATTTATACACATTAACTGTATGTTGCTTTGTGAGGAAAGAAGAGAAGAAAAAAAAAGACGATTGTTTCTTCGCAGTGAGAGACTTTGGTTTTTACCGGGCTGAGGTGCTTATCGCAGACACAGCGCTGATAAGACAGTCTGTGCGCTTCCGTAGGCTATATAATATTAATCCCCCTCCCACGTCTGCAGATGCACTTAAAGGAAGGTGACAAGCATGACATATCCAGGACCTCCTGATGGCTCGTGCTCTGCAGAGCAGCCACTAAAAGAGCCCCAAGTACCCTGAAGTGATGTAAATGTGCGGGGGGAGTCCAATTTCCATCAGTGCACTGTCACTGTCATGGTCATTAAACTAAATCAACCCGCTGTGTGTCACCCAGCCCACGTTTAGAAGTCCCCTCCATAATGGAGTTATACTTGGACTGCAGATTGGAGCGCCGTATTGAATCTTTGACCTGACAGCCACAGAGCATGAGGCCACACTCTTATTAATCTGCGGAGAAAAAAAAAAACAGCTGGGCCAAGATTGCCCATGAAGTCTGGCATAGGTCATCTGGGATTAAGATGTATTAAGATCATAAGAAAAGCGAGTGCAATTATCTAAGCGAAAGAGCAAGTGCTGTAATTTCGCATCAAAAACAAACTCACTTCCTATTTTTACAACCATTAAATGCATTCTGTGTCACCAGAGAGGAAAAAAAAGAGAGGACAGGGGCTGAGGAATCTCACAAAGCAAAAAGAAAAGAACAAAAAAAAAATGTCATTTAAACTCCTTCACTTAGAAGAACAGAAGTTTGTTGATCCTCTGGCTCAGCGCTCAGAGAAGGAAGTGCTACCAAAGGCTCCCCTGTTGCGGGGAAGAGACAAATATGTTGAGGGAGCAACTCCGGCGGCAGAGACTGAAGCCCTTTCTTGTTTGTCTCCCTTCTGGAGCCGGGCTCACCCAGGGAGCCCTGCAGGCCCAGGAACAAACAGAGCTTTGTGCACGCTGACCCGCTGCGCCCAGCCGCCACACAGCGAACCAGCACTCCTGTGCTAATGGGAGCCCACAGACATGGGGCTCGGCAGCGGCCGGAGCCGGGGGAAGTTTCTCTGTTTTTCTAGCATCCACCTGTGCTTTCATCGCAGACCATCAAAACAAGGCCGGGGTGGGGGGGTGGCTGCAGCAGCAGCCTTTCCGTCAGAATGGTACATTTTATGCATTCATTGTGTGTGCTGTGTCTGTTTGCAGGGATACTTCAAACAATCCCAACATGCACAATGTGCAAAAAGGGCCATCTCTGTTTCTTTCTTTGTTTTTTTTCGGTCTTATATATTTATTTACCACCCAGAAAAAGTGCCATTGATTTAAAAAGAGAATGCAGACACTTTCCAGAAATGGAGAGTCATTTAACACCGGATGCAGTGGAGCTCTTCTTTGGCTCCAGTTCTCCCAGATCATATCTTTTGCCGGGCTGTAAAATGAAATAGAAACTATAAAACATAAAACAATGTTCCTAAACACGGTGCAAAGTGCCTCTGTTTAAGCCAAGGCCACCGTTTTTTCTTCCTTTCACAAGTGCTGCTAACTCTAAATCCCACTGGGCATTTCACCTCATCACTTTAATAAGAAAGTGCTGCTTGCTTCACTTTAGCTATGGGCTGCTAAATGAATCACATCAATCTTAAATAGAGGGAACAGTCATGGGGGATACTCCATGGTCAGAACAACCTGTAACGGCTACATTTGCAATTAGAAAAAGAAAAGAAATTGAAGTGGTTACGTACAGTATACTGTCTCCTTGGCAACGTACCCTCAGGAATAGGTCTTTGTTCGTAACATCAGTCAGTGATCAGTGAAAATAGCTCCTAAATCTCTCCATCCTTCTCCCCCTCTCTTCGCCCTGTAAGCTACTCAGCTGCTAAGCTACACCGTCCTCACTACTGCCACATGTTCAGGGTCCTCTACACAGGTGTCACTCCGAGGATGCCTTTGTCCCCATGGCAACAGAACATCCCAAAAGGGTTTGGAGGGTCACAGTGGACCATGAGCGCAGAGAAACTCCATCTTTTATGTGAAGTAACATAATTTGTCCCCCACACAAATGTATTTGATGTGCTCTGGGGCTGTCAGTTTCCTGGGGGAATTATGAATGAAAACCACAAAAAAGAAAAATCCCATTACTGATTTGCATTTCATGGACAATGAAGTTTTAAAATTGAAAAAAAAAAATATCTGTATTTCCCGAACTCCTCTCTTGCATTCCTTTTTTTTCCACACCTTTTTTTCGATTTTGGGGTAAGTACAAAAGAGGCTTGCGATCGTTATCTAGGTTCCACTGCAGCAAGTTAGTGATGCTTATGAGCGTATTCAAAGTGTGCAATGGCCGTGCTAGAAACGACCTCTTCTCACTTCCGATTCATTGCTAGTGTGAGCCACTCTTGCATGAGCTCCAGACTTTTGATCGCATGTTTTGAATTACATTCAGACACCAGAGGGATTAAACAAAAGCGATGGTTAGTTTTGCACCTAAACCAGTACACAGAAAACCTTTTAAAATCCCTCATTATGTTTTTCTGCATGAGAGCACAAAGATACATTCATTGTTGCTGGCCTTTAGAGAGAGAAAAAAAAAATCTCATAACACAAACTGCCATGATACTATTAGCTCAGGCACCTCCGCCTGTCGATTCTTAATATTTCCACAAAGAGTATGGTTTGGGTAGATGGGTTTAATGCGTTTTAATCCCATGGTTGAGTGGCCACTAGCAGCTTGGCCTGGTCGTTTCTGACACCCCCCCGCTGTTCTCTGGTTCCTTCAGAGCCGTGCTGCCTGAGGCACGGGTGGCAACCAGCCCACCTGCTTGTTTAGTATGCAACCTCCAAACGCCCATTAATTCAGCCTCTACTGGTTCTGCATGGAGAGGCTGGCCCCTGCTCGCTCGCCTCCATCATTGGAAAAGGGTAAATTGCTCACCTCACACTGAAGTCTCTCCCTAATTCCATGCCAGCCATTCAGATTTGTGTGGCATCTATTGACTCTATTAGACGCCTTTGACTCATTACATTCCTCTCTCACCCACTATTTCCATTGGAACTTGGCTGGCATGTGAAACGCCTGACTTTCCCCATCCTAGGTGTCATAGCCACACTGCTAGACCATGATCCAAGGAGCTCTGAATGCTCCTTCTCCAGCCTTTTACTAATTAAAGTATTCCACACCAGGGTTCAATAGCGAAGAGAAGAGCATCATTCCCAGAGCACCTCTGCCACCACACTCACAATGCAGAGTGGAAACCATCAGAAATATATGAATGTGTTTTATAGTCAGTAGCACTGGTTCATTCAAGTGGATATTTTTTTTTTTCTCCAGATTTTATAAGGGACATCTTGGGTGTTCCTTGACAGCTGAGTAAAAGGGTCATCGAAAGGGAATATCAAAAAGCATATAATCAATGGCCATGCCGTATATATACACAGCATATACAATGGGCTTTGTTCATCTTTTCATCTGAGATGTCAGAGGGGTTTAAGGCATGAAGGCAGAGCGGTCCAGAGTGGCACTGGAAGCACTGGAAGCACTGTCTTAAGTTTATGAGGAGGAACATAAATGTGTTCTTAATCTGTGGCTGCATGTGCACCAATGACAGCTACGGTGCTTAGATGTGCCAACCCCGGGGCCGGCTCTACACTTACGGCTTACAACAGCCTCATTATCCTCCTTGCCTCGCATCAAATCCTAGCAGCAGTTTGTCACGGGCAGACTCGTCTCCGCCAGTAGGCATCAGACCAACACTCCTGCAATGCTACTGTACATAATTGCCATATGGACAGCATTTTGAGCCAGACTGAAGTCTAAAAAAGCCCGCCGGGCAGATTCCCCAGATAACTAAATGAATATTTTATCTCATTTCCATCTAATTTGCACCAAATTATTATAAAGAACTGAAAATTTTAATTAATTTATAGAACAGATCAAACACAGGTTCATACTTTGATTTTGGGGGGCTGTTATTTTGATAACTCTTTGTGTCTGTGTTCTCGTTCGCCCCCAAGTCTCTCTGTGCTCGCCACATTAATAGCATGCCCAAAATAAACCACATACAGTAGCACATCATTACCTGTCACTGTACATACGGCGCAAGGCTTGTCTGTGTCACTCACTGTCTGTGTGTTCCCAGTGAGAAGTCTCTTTACCTGCAACCCTGCTAGTTAATTAATTTCACACTGTTTAATTAAATCCAGAGGCATGGGAGTCTCATTGGTACCAGGGGACGTGATATCTAGGTCTTATCTGCTCAGAGATTACTTTCAGGCAAGTGTCAGGCTCTCTCTCTCTCTCTCTCTTTCTTTGACTCTCTCTCTCTCTCTCTCTCTCTCTCTTTCTCTCCCTCTTGTTTAAAGATGACACTGGTATCACACCATTTGTTCCAAGACTGTTTGCTTGAGAGAAGCCTTTTTAAGGCAGTGGGGATTGCTGTTTCCCACATGAAAATGAGAAAACACACATGTGAAGATTCTTGAGAAATGAAGGCATTGCTTTGGTGAATATACAGAATGCTATCAAATACTAGTTTCAAAACAGAAGAAATAAAACAGTCAAGTTGGCAGACATCATTTTTTTATCCTTATTCTGCTGTAAAGGGTGACATTCAGTGACAGTTTTGCTGCCAAAATCTTGAAGACCTCAAAGGCATTTTGTAACAGAATAATCTGATTAAATCTCAGCCCAGACATGATCCCAAGACCAATCACCTCTGCTAGATTGAGGGCAGGGAGGCTTCAGAAGCTCAGTCATCCACTACAGTTCAACCTAAAATAGAAAAATCCAAATCATACATTTTCCAGTCGACTAGTGCATTAGTATCATACCCTGTAATCGATGGGGTAGAGACTAGAGGGTGATTATGTCCATTTCATTAGGATTAGCATATTCACTAATGTGGCACGGCTAGAAACCTGTGAAAACCAGTACGTACCTGAAGTCAAATGGACATAAAATCTATGGGTATTTCATATGTATATTCACAAGCACATTTTATACACGTGCTGTGAACCTTCAATTTACTGAAATGGCTTTTCACATCCAGACTGCTCAAAAATGTCAAAAATGCATGACATTCACAAGTACACAGCTGTATTTCTCAATAGGCTTGAAACATCATTGTGTTCATGTGGTGTGGACTGTGGCCTGCAGGTCACTCTCTGAATGAGTAAATTAAACGAAAGAATGAGTGAAAGAAAGAATGAGAGAAAGAAAGAATGAATACATGGATGAAGGCACAAATGATTGCTTTATATATCCGAAGTAACCATAACAACCTTCTCTCTGCTTTTTTCTATTGAGGTGCAGCTTGCACATGCGTGAATCCTATTTTCTGAACTAAACCACATCACTCTGGATTAAAACCTACCAAGGCCAATCAAGCACACATTAGCTTCAGCGTACAAAGCAAATGCAGCTGTGCACGCAGCAGTGAACGAAAAGGAGCTCTGAAAAACACTCGCTGAAAAGTTGGACTGATTGATCAGAGCAAAAGCAAAAACAGGCTCAGAGCTTTTGAAAGCTTCCAATCTATGCAGGGGCCTTGTCCTGTGACAGGCCTATCAGGTGTTCAACTATTCCCCCTCCCTTCCTCCCCCTCCTCCGCCTCCTCCTGACCTCATTCTGTCATCCCAGTTCTCTTGCTTTTCCCACTCTCAAGTCTTCCATAAAGTGTCCCAATGCACAACACATGTAACAATGCATTATAAATAGGCCGTCATCAATCAGTCATTCAGCACTGAAGAGAAATCCACTGACGTCTTCCAATTTAATACATTTCCCTTTGTTGTGTTGACTGGTGATGTGCACACTCAAAGTGAGCACTCCCTCTTCGTCTCCACGTTTGGGGGGGAAAGCAGGCTATGTCCTAATCATGTGCTCTCATTTGCACACTTCTGCCATCAATATGACAAAGGAACAGTGTTTTTTTTTTTTTCTTTTTTAGAGAAACATGAAGCTTCTTGTTTGTACACAGGCTTGTGACTGCTTTCCTGCTAGCAATCTTCCACACACCTGGCAAATCTGCCTCATATGATGAATAGTCGTGTTTGTTTAAACAACCCCACAGGCCCTCCCAGATGTCGTTCAGAGCCGAGCAATCCGTTAGCATGCACATGATTCAGACAGTGTCGCCCACGCCCAGGTCCATAATATACATTTGTAAGTAGCGCATGACGTAAGGTTGAGTTCAAGTCAGTGCCTGAGGTAAGACTATCAAGCGCCTGTATGGTTCATGCCAAGACCAGATGTTCGGCTGACGACAGCCGACGGTGCTTGAAGCTTCGCCATAAAACCTTTGCTACTTTATTCACACCTGTCAATGATGACAGGTCTGGAGGATTCACTCTGCCTATGGCGAGTCATCACCACTTGTTGAACAGAAAGCAGACAGGAAACAGGTAACCATGAAACAAAACAACAACATGGAAGTTGCCCTAGAACATGGAACATAGTAAGGTATTGTTCATGACGGACCTAAATCAGAACATGGAACATGGAGCATAGTAAGGTATTGTTCATGACGGACCTAAATCAGAACACCTGAAAGCAATCAGGCAACAAACTTCCACACAACACAGTTGTCACTGATGTCAAGAACTGTAAAACGTTTGAGGATCTCCGCTATAGGAATAAAATGTATAGCTACAATGTTGCAGTCTTAATATGTAGAATATGAATTCAAACTGTCAATTGGATAATTTATGTTTAGACAGGCCTTCTTTAGACACATTTTAAACTCCTGCACTTTTGTTTTTCAGGGCATTTGACATAGGACAAGTGACAGAAGTGGCTGTGCTCATTTTTAATTGTAAATTCAATTTCAAAAGAGTGAAACATTGTAATACTCTGCATTGCATGTACAGATAGACACAATATATTGCCAATTACCCAGTGTAAATCCCCCAACTACATTTGCATTAGTAATTCGTTTTTTCAAACTCTGCAACAAGCACTTCTTTTTATTTTCACTGTTCTCAAGGACCAGTGTAATCTAAATGTGTGATGAGTCATGAAAAATTACCACATTGACTTAGCCTTATGTGTTTCAGCGCTGTGTACATTGGGGGCACTCTGGAAGAGAATGCATTAACATTTCAACAGCAGCCACTACTTGTTAACACATTAAGAGCAATGTTACCGTGGGAACAACACACTCGCCACTATCAGTGGAAGGACATTCTTCTTTTTGATTTTATTTTTGTATAAAATCCCCATCAGCTACCTTTCCGTAGATCATTATGCACACACGATACATATTTGTGTTGGGATGTGTTGAATACAATTACCATAAAACAAACACCACACCCATTGCCTCACTCGATTTTTAGACTTTTATTTGAGATTTTTCAACATGATATATGCCACTCAAGGACGTAACACAGTTACACTTCAAGTAGAAGTCATGTGGGGTGCACAGAGTCTTACTGAGGAGCAACATATAAATGCAACATGAAGGCATCTGCATCAAACAGCGTCCCTCATGAAAGCTTCATGCAGCTGTCATGTTCTGACTGTGTACGCTTTATACTTCATAAACAATGTCACATCCCAATTTTCAAAGTCAACACACAAAAAGAATTTAAAGCACGGCATAAATACTTAACTAATCTGTCAAAATATGGATGAAAATATCAACATAATTTGATTTAACATTCAAACACAAAATGTGTAAAAAAAAACATCAGCAACAGTAAAAAAAAAAAAAAAAACTAAATTGCAGTGACAGTAACATGTTCAAATGAGGCAGCGACATCTTTCATGTGTCAGGACTTGCTTGGCTCTGGGGCGTGTCCGTTGACCTTCGTCTTCTCCAAGGTCGGGTTCTCATCTGGTGCCACTGTCTGAGGTGATGGGTACCACCAAAACAGACAGGCCTGTAGAAAGACAAGGTCATGAAGTCTTTGTGCAAATAAGTGGACTTAACACAGTGCAACTGCAACAATGTCCTGCATTGAAGGGAAAGCCTGGATAAAGACCGAAAGCTACTGCAGTCTTTCACCATATGATCCCATTGAACAGGATGTTTTCTTCTGTCTTGTAAGCCCGTTTGCACCTGAATATGGTAATCTCAAAGGAGACAATACTTGTGAATGCGTAGTTCTTCAAGGTCAATGAGCAAGAAAAGGATCTGGCTGGGGATCAAACAGCATTCTATAATACCACCTCTCTTTCTCTCTCTCTCTATCTATCTCTCCAAAGAGCATTGTGTTGCGTGGACAGTAATAACTTACACGAGCACATCAAAGCACAAAGATTATAAACACAGTCAGTGTTACCTTGAAATGTGCCTTGAATCTCTTGCTCACCGCATACAAAGCAATTGGGTTCATGCAGGAATTTACAGAGGCCATGTTGATTCCAATGTAATCCAGGACAAGGAAGACACTAGTTAAACAAAAAAAAAAGATGATATTAGATTCATGCTAGAGAAGTATCTTTTTTTTATAAATACATCTATATATACACTCCTCCTTACCTCAGTAAATCACATCTATTGGGATCCTTTTGATTATAAATAGTTAGTTTCAAGATTCTGCTGAGATGTAATGGTAACCAACAAACAGCAAACACCAGCACCAAACTGAAAACCGTCTTGGCCACCTCTCTCCTCTGTAAGAACGAACAGCACAGGATATTTGAAATGCATCATGCGGCCTCTTTCAGTTGGAGGCTGAGCATCTCCAGGTAGAAAAAAAGCACCTCACTTACCTGTTTGATATGGTCATTAAAACCAATCTGTGTCCTACTTTTCTTCAACATCTCACAGGTCATGAGAGTATAAAACACTGCAGTGCAGGCCAGCGGCATACAAAAATAGCTTCCAAAGAGCCACCAGTCCTTTCCTGTCTTATAGAACTAGAAAGAAGAGGAAAATATCATGGGTGCACACACTGTATAATTGACTTTGTGGAAATTGTGGACGATGGGTACACTCAGTAGAACTCTTGACACAGAGACTTTGAAATTGGGACAGGGTTGCAATGGGCTTCCAGCAATTGCGCTCTGCTCAAATTTATATCACGGCAACAGTCCTATATTGACTTGTTGTTCAAGACTATCATTTTTTTTTCTTGCAGTAATGTTAGACCCGTTTAAAAAAGGCAATGTTGTCAGGCTAGTTCCTGAAGACGAGCCAAGTGGTAAACTCTTAACACTGTTACTTAACACTGTTAAGTTTAGTACATTGTCAGACAGGGAAAGCATAGCAAAAACACAAAACCACAGTGTAATAACTGCAAATAATTCCATCTAAATAATCACAAAAGGACAGACATTTTCGGGGGAAATGTTTATAGACAATAATTGACATCACTGGTGTGGTTAATGGCTTTACAACTGGATTCTCAGAGAAGCACCATACCTGCATGAACTGGGACGTCTGTACTGGATGAAGGAGACATATCCTAAGATGTTTTCCTTTATAGTCCATTGCCATCATATTAAATCCAACAGCCTCAGGCACAGCAAGGAGTATTGATATAATCCATATTAAAGCAAGTTTCACCGCTGTCCACTTCGGAACACCAAGTGTTTTGATATGATTTCTAGAGGCCACAACATGGTATCTAAGAATGAAAATGTATATTGATGGTTACTTTTTAAAGAGATACATAAAACCTGAAGGTTAGTACAAATGAACATATTAGTGCTTGCTGTTGAAGCTTAATAATGACTGTTGTGATTAAGCCCACATCAAAGAGACCACTTGTCAGAGAAATATGAAACATGTTGAAATAAATAAATGGTGCTTTCTCTGAAGAAAATATTTCATGATATTTCATACCTGTCTTTGCTCAGTGCACATAAACTCAAAACTGTGATTCCAACAGATGTTTTTTGAATGAAAGGCACTAATTTACAAATTGCTACACCAAATGGCCAGTCCTCAGCCAGGAGCTACGAGAAGAGAAGGAATACAGTTAGCTCCCTCAAAAATGCATTCATGTTTTGGATACATAATGCATACACAATACATGTAATCTGACCATACGTTAAGACAAATAACATGTGATTTAACAATTATACTATCATATATTATTTATATATTTGTACTCACCTTATATGCATTGACAGGTATGGCAATAGCAATATGCATGAGATCTCCCAACGCAAGACTGGCGATTAGAATGTTAGGTCCACTTCTCATGCCCTTGTTCTCATAAATAATTCTGAGGAGTGCCAGATTGCCTGTCATCCCAGCGATGAAAACAAAACAAGATACCACCGTGTTGATGTATTTGAATGCTCCTTTGATCCTGGTCGGCCCCGAGCACATTGGGGGAGGATGGTGACGCTGCCCAGGGGCTTTTAGACTAAAGTTTGATGTGTTCAATGTGTTATTCTGTTCCTCTTTCTGATATGTCCGAGAGATTGTTTCATTGATGTCGGCAAAGGTCTCTTGATATGTGCTCATGTCTACAGGCCCAGCTAAAATGACTTGGGCGAGCAGAACACAAATGAAAATAGATGTACTTTCCATGATATTCCGGGGCTATTTTCTATTGATTCCAAATTGATTAGATATACAGTATCTAGAGAAAAGCCAAAGGAACGAGAAAGAGCAGAACATTTTTAAATCTTCATATGTTGAAAAGACTACTATGTCCTAAAAACAATACAATTTCCATATAATTGTAGGTGATCTACTCACCAAGTGATTCTTGTGATAGTGAAAATCACTCTTCCGTGTCTAAATTCCCCAAACCATATTCTTTGTTGTTGATGCGAATCTGATGCTACACACAAAGGTGGCGTGAAACTTTTATAGGGAAAGAAAGGTACTGCTGAGTCATAAAGCTGTCATCTCTTCTACTCCCATCCTGTCAGGTTTAATACACTGCACAGGCTACAGGGCAGACAACATACTGTATATCAAACGTTCTTCCCTATAAGCCAAGCATATGTCTTAGTCGTTATGGAATATTACATTAATTTCAATCCTTGCAAATTGAAGTTAATGAAGATTGGCTTCTTAATACAAGTTTATACAAATCGTGAAAAACAATCGAAACACTAATTCGGTTTGGCAAAAGGTTGTTGATTGGAGTTCAACTGTCAATCAAATTACTCCCGTTCCTGAAGCACCGTGTTGATTGGCTGGGATTGTTTATGGTTCGGTCCTATCCACTGTTTGTTTCCCATATACAGAGCCAGGGCTAAGAGCTAAACGCTGAACGGACAGCTAGAGGACCGCAATAGAGGAACAATTCGCTAATTTGACAAAAAGTTTATGCGATTAGAATCACGGACTCCACCTTTCATCTATAAATGTATTTTATAAGGTGCCCATGAAAACTTGTCCAATGTTTGAGTAGGACAGCTAGTACAATGTTATCAAAACCATTAGTGATATGCAGTTTTCCCCCATTCTATTCGCATAAGTTAATTCCACCTATACTGTTAATCACATCATGGAGGAGACTAGTTTCCCATTCTCTCTTAAATAGCAGTAGCCTACTGAAAAAGGGTGATGAATTTAATTTGCTGAGGCCGAGTATCGCTGTAGTGCGCAACTGTACACCAGTTACAACCCTTGGTTAGATTATCAGCAATTTCTGCTTTTTGCCAATACCAAGATAATTTATTGTTGTTACCATCTGTTCGAATAGTTCATTTCACAGCGTACGTATTACTTATGACCTACGTAATAATGAATATTAGTACCAGTTGTTGCCATGTATCTACTCCAAACATCGTAAGTGCCAAACAAGTCTGTGCACAATCTGTAGACTACTGGCTAGTCACTCCTGAAGTACAGCTACGCTGCAGCTTGCAATCAATACGTTTCCACAGGGTCTCAGTCAAAATGAGAAAGCCTAGGGTATCCGGGGGTTGAAAGTGGATCTGATCTCTCCGTCACTCTGTCTTCGACACCGGGAAGGCAATAACGTTCATCCCTTCAGCTCACAGGTGATAATGACCAAATATCAAAATTAGACCATCCATGCGATTCGGTCAGATACAATTTATCATGGCAATATTTGTGAAGGCATAGTGTACAAGTCACTGGGCATTTGTCCTTTTCTCCACAGCTGACCATAACCTTTTCCTGTCTAGTATAGGCCTAGCTTTGAATGGTTTTTCAGTTGCCTTAGCAAGTTGATTAGCTGAACATAACTGGCATTCAAATGTATTTACTTTTGTCATGAAGGGCTTTATTATTGCACAAATCTTTATATGTATGCCCTATTCATTTAATTATCTTTCCTCAACTTGCACATCATCAATGTGCAGATCATCAATGTCTTCTGTATCCTAGGTGAAACAGCAAATAGTTTAACAAAGACACCACCATCTGATCAACATACCACAGGGTAAGACAGTGTTTGCATAGCTTTGTAAATAATGAAATTGTCTCCAATCTTATACTGGAGAAATGAAATGAAGCGATACAGTAAACCTGTGTCAGGTCTCAGCAACACTAATCTCCTGCTCAAAATCCTCAGGGCTCCAACCCACAGCTGCTCTGACTCACCAGAGGTAATGGAGATCCAGACAGTGGATGGCAGAGTCATCACGGTAGCCAGTTCTGTGACTCAAACAGACTGGGACTGGGTGCTACAGAGACAGCAAAAAGACAGCTCTTCAGGTCATTTAAATATTCATATTATCAACATCAGAAGTGAGTCTAAGCTCCAGGCAATAGACATACTGACAGCAGTTCAAACAGACTGATTACCTTCAATCCCTCCGCAGTGCATATGACGATTGAGGATCTCGTTGAAACACCAGTTGAAGACCTCCCGGCAGACCTTGGGGGACTAGTTATTGGTCCATATGTTGAGGTGATATGAAGGCTGTGCTGTAAATTAAATATTGTGTAAATGAAACTAATACACATTGTAAGCAAATATTTTTGTGCAGACTCACACTTACATATTACCTGAAACATTTAGCTTCCTTCCTCACTAACAGAATGAGGAGGAGAAGGACAAGTTAGAGAGTGAGTTGTATGGAATCCCTAATGTAGGGCCACCCTCACTCCTAGCCTATAGACCTGAGTCCAAACAGCCCCCAGTTCTTTACAAGGTACATCCCAAAAGTCAAGTGACACTCTTGTCTATATATTTCTTTAATAATTATGATTCTCCTTTGTGTATTTTACAGTATTTTTTAGATGTGATAGTGGCTGAGAACTGAATGCAATGACAATGTTGCTATTCTCTCAGAGCCCTGTTGCATCAGGCCTGAAGCAGCCTGGATTGAGCACAGAGCACTTTCTGTGTGACTACTGCCACCAGTCAAGCAAGTCCTTCATCAGCAGAGAACAACTAGAGAACACTCCTGATTCAGAACTGGTGATGAAATAATGTATTTTATCTGTAAAATAATAATATACTTTATCTATATTTAGCTATAATAAAACAGCATATTTAAAGTAGAGGGGCCCCTACAATTATCTGTAGACATGACAACATATATAGTACACTACATATATATATATATATATATATATATATATATATATATATATATATACAGTTTCTATATATACCAATGACAATCACAAATATCAACAAACTGAATGAATCTAGATGAGTGCTAAAAGTGTTACTGTTTGGCCAGCTCTTCTGCTGTGATGAAGCACAGTCGGTTAGAATGCTCATACTGGAGGAGGAGAGGGCTCTGGCTGATGCTGAAGTGGATGAGAAAATTGATGTTCGCCCTCATCCACCATTCATGAGTAACCAGCAGAAAATGGCTGCCAAAGAACGAGCAGAGCAAAGGTTTGGTGAAGACCTAAGTTTATGTGACAAATCAGTTATTTGTAGGAAAAACTGTACCACATATTCATCAGCAATCTCTTTGGTCTCACCCCCACCTCTCTCTCTCATCCTTGCAAATTTCAGGTTGAAAGAATTTGAGCTCCAAAGAGTGCAAAAGACAAGCAATCAGAATCAAACTCAGAATCGCTTTTTCCCATCAGGTGAGTTGAAATATGTGTCATTATTATGTACTAGTTCATATTATTTGAACTACCTAGTGGGCAGGCTGTCATAATTGTCTGTCTGTGGCTGAAGGTGGTAACCAGCAGGTCAAAACCATCTCCTACACACTGTTGAATGGAGACTGGACCTTCCGTGTAGAGCCTGAGTTTCACCATGTTGATCCAGAAACTGGTGACTTTTTCAGCGTGAAGGGAGACACACCTGTGAAGCACACAGTATGTTTTATCACCGTTTTTCATATGTGGAATATATGACTGATCAGATATCTAGAGATTCACTAAATAATGAACGGCCTTTTCTGCCATTTTATAGCGGAAGAAAGTGCTTATGAGGTCCTATCCAGATGCCGGCCCTTTTCTTACAATATTCCCAGATGGAACTGGCAATGTTTTGTATCCTTTACAAATGAAGCAAAACCATAATTTACGTTATATTTGCACTGATCATATACACTGTAACATATTCTGTTTCAAGGGGCATATTCAATATTGTCCTTAATACATCTAGTTACCCCTCAGGTCGCATTGCTATCACAATTTCCTCTGTGGGGGCAGGTGATTTCACATATACAGTGTTGGAGGACAATCCATCCCATCCTAATATACAGGCCATCTTCACATCTACAGGCCATTCAACATGCTATCATCCAAATGGACTAATTTGGTATGGATGCATCCTGATCTGATTGTGCTATATTTTAAATGCCTGTTTGTTCTTTGTTACATGCACGCCGATTTGATGTCATTTTATGATCCCATTACAGTGCATAGTTAACTAAAAAGCACTTGATATTTTTGGGGAGGATGATAAGAGAAAGCTGAATGCCATCATGTGTTCTGACCTTTCCTCTGAAGGGTGAACCTGACCCAGCTAGAGGGGATGCACTGCAGTGAGACTGGCACTTTGAGACAGCACTGGAGCTGGCATGACCTTGGACCGCACATTCATCCTCTTCCATTCCATCCTCTCTATCTCTCCCTCAATCCCTTTATCAGCCTTTGCATACTAACACAGGAGCGCATACTCCTCACTTTTAGCCACTGCTCGTGCCGGGTGCGCTTCAATGTGGGCGCCAAGCTCAAGGTGAGTTGCACACACTATCTCGATGCAGTTAAAGTCTACTGAGTATTTACAGTTGGGAAGGAAATGCAGTCCAGTTGCAATATACAAATATGCAGTTTCCTGTTTGAACAGCTTACGTACCCAAAAGGCCTAATACTGCCAGGACCAGACACCCTGCAGAAGCATCTCCAAATTAAATGTCTGGAGATTTACTCTCTCTTGGACAGAATCCAGACACACATCGCCTATCAGCACATGCCCAGTCACCAGAACATAAAGCCCCTCTACGGACTCATCGCCCAAATGGAGAGACTAAGGAGACAGGTGGACCGGCAGACTCCACCAAAGAATTTAAAAACGCCAGTTCCACCCAAAGAAGCATAATCCTAGTCATCATTAAATATTCAAACGTTGTAATAAATACATGTGAATGCATTTCTCAAGAAAAATAAAAAAAATTCAACAGTAATAAAATCCATGAATAACTGAAAGGCTAACTATAATGGTTCTACATTCAAACATATCGAGCATATCTGGTGTGAAGTTTCCCGACAAGACAATGAGGCTGAATAAACGTAGGCTAAGAGCTTGATCAGAAGTATAATGCCACTAAAGTGCATTTAGCTCTGCACTTCAGAACAGTGCCCGGCAACAACCACTTAATTTACCGTAATTTAATTAATTCCACTAATTGTCTGTACTACAATCGCTACGCTTACTGTCTAATAAGTGATAATCAGTGCTACTAAGGATTTCCAAATGGCCTCTGACCTAATCTCACTTACAATTTAGCAACACATTTGTTTGCCAATGTTGATGATAAGACTGGGTCATTATGACAGAGTGGGAGTATGTCATTTCGAATTCTTGAACAGGTGCATTTCTTTTGTTATGTGTGACGATGACGTAATAGCCGAACTAGCTAACGTTAGCAGCCAACTGCACGTGATGACATTGGAGGCAAGCTTCAGTTGCCTGGCGTGAAAAAAAAATGTATTGGTCTAGCGCGAGTAAGTTAAACTGACCAAATGAGTAAAAAATTGGAAGGAGAGAATGACAAAACATCAAGGTCAACTCATAGAAGCGTGGAGAGTCCACCGCTCGAACTCACCTTAGCAAACCTGCACAGACTGGAGAAGGAGTTGGAGGGACTAGACAGGTTGTATGGCTCAAGCCTATCCATAGAGGGATATGTGAAAAGCACAGAACACCTCCTTGGTGAGACTTCTCAGAAAAGCAAGAAAGGTAGGAATTTGATTAGGATGATGGGGATTACAATGATTCTCGTTGTTGTTGTTGTTGTTGTTGTTATTATTATTATTATTATTATTATTATTATTATTATTATTAGTAGTAGTAGCCTAGTAGTGGTGGTAGTAGGCCTATTTGTTCTATTAATATTGTTTTTCTTATGTAGTTTTGATAAGCCTTCAGCAGTCTGTAACCCGGCTGTGAGGGTTATGTTGTTACCCCTGATGCCAGCTGATTTTAAATCAGGTCTCTGCTCCAGAGTGAGCTGCTCTCTGGGTGTGAACTTGATGGGGTACTTCATCGAATTATCATTCGGAGTCTGTTTATTTTCAGCTCCTCGTGAGGGACACAGAAGCCTCTCAAGAAATTCCTCGTGAGTTGTAGTATTTAGTCATTGTCACATGGAAAGTAAATCATGCAGTTGAACTAGCTATAGCATTGGACAATTAATTTAAGGCAGTGGATTCAGTCAAATAGACTTGTGCCTTTATTGGTTGGTAGGCCCATTTCTGTGGGACTATTATACCTCCAAACCCCTTCCTTCCCTTACTATATGAACTGAGATTGTAACACCTGTGGTGTGCCCAAAACAAGGTGTGTTCTGTGGTCAGATTAGAGGTTAGCTGGTTGCATTAGGCAGGGATACGCTCATGAGGTAGTGAGATCTGGCTCCCTTAAGTAAGAAATGTTTCAACCTAACTGCCAATATGCTCCGTCAAACTTCACAGCACTTCCACCTCTCCAGAATGTGTGGACAGCCTTGCACTGAATGGAACAGTCATCACTAGAATAAGCAGATCAACTCAGACAGACTGGAACAGGGTCTCACAGAGGCACAGTCAGAGCAGTAAATATGTTTAATAATCGGATTGTATGGTCTAAATTAAATTTGACTGTTTTGTCTTTATGGACCTACATGTGCAGAATATACATATGAAAACAACAATGTGACGTGTGTTAAATATGCCCAGTTTGCAGTCAGACTGAAGAATGTGTGCCAAACCATGAAAAGTCACCTCTTGAGCATGAAGAACATAAAGGCATTCACTCTGAGGTAGAAGGCCAGAAGACACAATATCCTAAACAGTTCTACCGGGCGGTTGTGTCCTACTGCCATTTATCCATAGTTTCTGAATTGTATGCATTGGCTATTCAGTGGAAGTGCATTACACCAGGACTCTAAAATGCTATCAAATTTCAGAACAGCAGAATTGTATTATTAATATTTCATATGTTAACCCAAATTCACACAAAACTCCATGGCTGTTCACTCTGCTTGATGAATTAGTAACTGTTTTTATCCGGCTGTCAAAAAAAAAAAAAAAGGAGATGGTTGAGATGGAAATCATCGAAGATAATGAGGAGGCCGCAACAAAAAGCAAAGATACCCAAGCTCTCCCACAAGTGGAGCATTTGACAAGGGTAGGATTTATTTAGGCTTATGATAGTTACGACAGTCAGTTAAGTTTGACACGTACTTGAAATGCTTTGTGCATAAATGGCTTTCACAGATCCCAATCTTGACATCCAGTTCAGATTCATCTGGGAAGTTACCTGAGTGTGAGTTGCCAAGTATTCTTTGTGAGTACTGCCGGCAGGCAAAGAAACCCCCAGTGACTCTTGAGCAAATGGGGAAAACGACTGACCCAGAGGAGGTGGGTCCCACTAATGTCTGTAGTTTTCATCTCTTGCATTTGAACTCCCTTTTGTCCCACTGAACATTGCAGTTTCGCTGTCAGTTGTTTTGTTGTGAGGTTGCCTGGAGGATGGCAGATCTTTTTCCCGAAGAGGAGGAGGATGAAAAGGCCTCTAAGTCTGTACAAAAGGCCACAAAAATCAATGATGTCAACCCTCACCCACTTTCTAAAGCTGAAACCAAAGAAAGAACAGAGCAAAGGTGAAGGCACATGTTAAGTGATTTTATGGGAAGTCAGTTCTAACAAGAGGATCACATTTATGAAAGGCTGTCTCCCACGTACATAAAATGTGTCACCATCACCCTGTGTCTTTTAGGCTGAGAGATTTGCAGCCTATCAGATCCCAAGGCTCAAACTACCCCTCGGGGCTTTATTCCAGACAACGTAGGTTCATGTAAATGATGTTTTGAGGATATTAGTTTAATACTTGGTCCATAATGAACTGTAAATTGCTTCAATTAAAGTTTCCCATTTATGGATACATAAGAACCATGCTCTCAAGAACACTTCAAATATCTCACTGAAATAAGCATATGCAGTATCTCAGTACTGATGTCATGGATTTTGAATATTGCAGGAGGTAAAAGTGTTGTCTGCTATCGACTTTCAAATGACTTATGGAACATCCAAGAGGAGTCTCAACTTCCTGAAATGGAAATCATTACCCCTCCCGAGACAGTGACCCTTCCAGATAAGGAACCAGGGGTCAAGGTGTGTAGCCATCTCCCTTTTCATGCAAATCTGATGTGGATCCGCAGTTTACCGGCATAGTCTTATCCTGACTGATGCATTATGTTTCACGTCATTTTCCATTGTCATTTTCAGAGGAAAAAGATGCTCATACGAGACCACATGAATGGAAAAACATTCGTCCTAATATTTCCAGATGGAACAGGACATGTTTTGTATCCTTTTTTGCTCATTTGGTTGGTTTGAAATTTTCAAATATATGAAGCTATCAAATGTTCTCAACCTTAATGGCTCATTAGCTATCCATCAGGCCGGATTGCTGTCCTTATATCTTCAGTGCATCCTGGGCATTTTATTTATGTTATACTGGAGGATGCTCCACTCCTGCCTAGTATTCAGGCCATTTTCACATCCAGGGGTCAGGCCACATGTTATCACCCCAACGGTCTTGTTTGGTATGATGCAGAGAGTGTGCATTTCACTTTATTTATATTATGATACTGTTTCACAGATAGCTAATCCTACATACAGTAAACCCTCTGCCTATGTGGCGTTTGACTGTCTTTGTTTGAAGGGTCAATCTGACCCGTCTGGGAGGTACCTGGTGCAGTGAGGCTGGGGCTCTGAAGAGACGCTGGAGTTGGCTTGACCACAGCATCCATGTCCATGCCCCGCCCTTCCAGCCCATAAACATCACTCTAAGCCCCAACATCAGCATTCGCATCTGGACCCAGGAAAACATCCACCTCACCTTCACCGCTGGCAAGAACAGTGTGCGCTTCAACATGGGGACCAAATTAAAGGTTAGTTATTAACACTTGGCATATATGGAGGTTTGATACAAAAATATGGTGAATCTGTTCAGCTGGTAGCTGGTCAACAGCCTTGATAGACTTGAGCCTTCCTTAACTAATTTAACTTTTCCAGGTGGAGAACACAAAGGGCTTCATGCTGCCAGGCCCTGACATCCTAGAATCTTATCTCCACAAGAAACATTTTGAGATATCCAGCTTACTGCAGCATCTCCAGACCAGCATCTCCTTTCCTAAGCCAGAACCTGGTCAGATGAAGTCCCAGTACACCCTACTTGCCCAGTGTGAGAGACTGAAGGGACAGGCAAAGAAACAGAAGAAGTCATCAAAGAAGACCAAACTACCATCTATCTTCAAAGAAATTGTACTATTGGCTGTAAAGGAAAGTGGTTTTAACTAAATAAATGGCAAAATAAAACAAGGTATAAAAGGACAGCACTTGTTTGTGTGAACCTTCAAAAAAGAATCTTGAACCAAAGAATCTTGGCTCTATCAAGTATGTTTTGTGGATTAAGGAGATGTGTAATGGAGTTCATTCATGTTTTCATATAGGATCATTGCAGCTTGGTATATGACGTGCTGAATCTTACAATGATTACTAAGATGGATTTTTGATATTTCTTTCCATAGTCTGCTATGTGTGGGTAGCGGTTGGGGGTTTAATGTCTTGCTCAAGGACACTTCGACCTCAGATTGCTAAACGACTCCTCTACCTCCTGAACCACTGTCGCCCGGAGTGATAGAAATGATGTGAGACACCGTCTGGAAAGTTTAAATAAATCTTAGTCACTTTATTGAAAGTTTTTAAGTACAATCAATTTACATTGATCTGTGGCATCTTGAGTGGATGAATCTGTAACATCTTGACAGTGCAAAACTAAGTTAGCCCCTTCATGCCTTACAGTAGAATAAAGTGTCTTACAAAAAGAAAATGGTACAAAAACACAAGATCTTTCCCAATTGACATATTTTGCCTGAATACACATGACTGACAGCGAGGACAGGTGGAAATACATTAACATTGATGCTGACTTCCTAGGAAATGGGGAGCATGTTCTCCTGAGAACTGGATGGGAGATGTTTTGTGAAATTATGGGAACAATAGACAAAAACTCTGTCAGCAAGTTTTACAAAAAAGGTTTCGGCTTGTAGCTAAGGTGTCTACTGTCAGGAAGATGGAATGGAAGGAGTGCAGTGATATTTTTCATAATCTAAAAGTCCCACATTCCGCTTCAAAACTAATTCCCGTATTTAAAACGTACACTTTGCAGTGGGGATGATGCAAATAAGCTTCTTACTTCATATGTTATAAACTAACATGGTTGTGTAATATTGCTTTGGAGACAAACAAATAAACAAACACAAATATAACATAAATTATTTTAATGTGTATATGTATTTTCAACGCGTAATCTGTTAGTGGGACATCTATATCAGTACCTCAGTAATATATCACTACCCATCTGATTTGGCATTTCTGTCTACTAAGGTCCATGAGTCAGGTCTTAAATGTAATCCCTTTGCCAGATTCCCAGGAGAGGTGATGAAACTCCCTCTGAAAGTTTTCTAATTAAAGAGACTTCTAAAGGCTGAATGCTTGTGACTTGCTAACAAAGCAACAGATTGATGGCTTAATGGGTACTTGGAGGCCTGGCCTTCCTAATTGCAGGTGCCTCTCGCCTGAAGCTATCTTCATCCTGCGTGATTCTGTTTTGATTCCATTACCCACCAAGCACAGTCCAAGTCCCCCGCACATTTAAAGCCTGAGCAGTGTCCTATACTCATCCTTATAAAGGAGACAGCCCTAACAAGAAGAGTTCATGCAGATTGGGCTACCAAGGCCTACAGCAAGACCTCCAGATTTATCCACAAGATATGTTGGTGATCATTTCCATAGTCAGTGTACTCTGAGCATCGTAACCAAAACCATACCGCAAACGTGCCCCCAAGACCAAAAAGAAGAAAACCTCTGCCATCACCGATTAAAACTCTACTACCTTGTTAAAAATCCAATACTCACTCCTGTATCTGTGTTAAAAAAAAAGACAAATCAAATCCCGACCATCTCTGATTTCCAGACAGAAGTGCTGTTTGGGAGTCGCATGTTTGTCAGCTCTTGCATCATCTTTGGC
Organism: Clupea harengus; assembly: GCF_900700415.2. Lineage (NCBI taxonomy): Eukaryota > Metazoa > Chordata > Actinopteri > Clupeiformes > Clupeidae > Clupea > Clupea harengus. The sequence goes on from NC_045153.1 coordinate 30,404,391, forward strand.
AAGCCGAGCTCAGTAACGCCAACTCCTTTCCCCAGACTCCCCTCTCACCACAGGACCGCCGCAGCCTCCTGGAACCCATCCCACTGGCTCGGCACGCCACTGCTGCCGCTTCTGCTTCACACTGCTGGAGGGGCTCCTGCTGTGGGGCAGGGGGATGGGGGGGAGGAGGAGGAGGAGGGAGGGGCGCTGGGGAGTGGGGGTGGTATGGTGTGGCTAAAGCCGCCATCGCAGTGCTGCCTCATGGGAACTCCACTCAGCCAGGCTCGTTCGCCGACCGCACCTGGGCACTACTTATTTACAGACAGCTGCAGGTTGATCTGGAAGGAGCGAAACACATGGCGGGAGAGATGAAACTTCATTTGCAATTCTGCTGCCCCCACTTCCCCTTTGCCGTAATCCCCACGCGTGCAGCCATCTGGCGAGCTGAGCACGAGGCATGTGATGCTGGCAGTGAGCATGTGCGATCGGCCAGGGACCTTACCTGCTCCATCGAGGGGCAGGCGATGATCTGGAGGTCCTCTCCGCTGTATTCCTCCTGCAGCAAGGCGTGCAGTCTCTGGAACACCTGCTGAATGTTATTCTACACGGAGAAAAGCAAAAGAGCCATTTTGAGAGCCTGTTGGATTGTAGTGTTTACACCAGAGCACCCACACATACTTAAACGCTCCCTGTTATGGGCAGAGCTGCCAAAGTCCTATCAAGGAGAATCAATTCATGTCTACCATAACAAAACAAAAAAAAGTTGGGAGGGAACGAAAATGGGAAGTGGCACTAGGCGGTACAGTCAAACTGTGAAAGCAGGCACTTCAAACCCAACTAGTTCAGACACGGCAAATGGATAGTGACATGGGCTCAGAGGACGAGAATGGAACGCTTCTGCCCACCCACCCTGACAGGCTTGAAGAGGATGAACTCCGTGTCTCTGTTGGCCAAGTACAAAGACATGCTCTGCAGCGTGCCAGGCAACTTGCTCTTTAGAACCCGGTACGTATCCATCACAAGGTCATGGATCTTGGCTGTTTGACAAGAGAGAAAAGAGAGAAAAAAAAAAAAGAAAAGTCAGACACACTCTCACAGTAATCCCTGGTATGCACACGTGGCTTTGTCTGGTGCTACTTTTAGTCATTGTAAAGAAGGCGGTGTTGGGGCAGGGCGAATCTGAGCGTGTCTCCCCGCGCTGACGTTCGGCGTGAGGCTGATGGGAAGTGACTCACCCGGCTGAGCCCAGGGCTGCTGGGATAGGTTGTACGTGGGCCCTCCCTGGACGGCCATTGTTTTCAGAGCCGACACCTGGAAAAGCACAGTGACAAGCCTGTAGCGGCCTCGGGGAGAGGAAACTTCACATGACGTTTGGTCAGACGCCCAGTTTAATGTGCAACACTTGATTTATCAGAGTGACCAATCATAAAAATAAAAAAAACTTTAAAAAAACCTGCTCACATGAAACTGAAGATGATAGTACTACACACACAGTGCAACACAGAATAGATGACTGCTCCATGCTATTCAATCAGACAGACATATCAAAAACTAAACATATATCATTTTATTCCTGTAAGATTGCTCAATACTGGAACTAGTGCTTTACCGTAATAGCCCTACTCTCAGAAAGCTGTGCTATGCTAGAGACAGTGTCCCTATTGAGAAGCCTTGGAAAGAGCGGCTGGGGAGTGTGTGCGAGCGGTAAACACCGTCTCGGCTGGAGCCCAGGCCTGGACGTGGCGGAGCTCCAGACTCACCTTGGTGAGGAACTCCTCCAGATTCCCCACAAAGATGCTAGTCTGCTGCTGAATGAACTGCTCGCAGCTGTACTTCAGGTGCCGGTCCACGTCTTTCTTCGAGTCGATGTAGTGCTCCTTTATTTCGGGGGTGCCCTGAGGTGACAGCGCAACACATGTGACAGCAGGCATGGCGAGAGGCAATCAAGCACAGCATGCATAATAAATAGTCCTGGATGCACGGCTGGCTAAATTATTAAGCCTTTCCTGCCTCCTCAACCCCAAAACAGGAAAAGATACGCTAAAAACAAAAAACAACTGTAATTTACCTCCAACAGAAATTCCAGGATGGCATTGTGGCTGTTGAATCTGAAGAACTTAGGAACAGCCTTGAGGTTCAGGTTTTTAAATGCAGCATCTAAAAAAAGACGACAGTCACACACCGCACACATACACACAAACACACATGCACTATTCCCAAGCCAGTGCAAGGCTAGACTGCCCTCTAGTGTTGGCTTTTAAGCAGTCTCGTCATCCTCAAATGTTCCAAGAAAGAGGGAGGGAGCAAACCTCTGGTCTTCTTCAGGTCCAGTGAAATCTCTTTAATGGCGAAGTCGGTGTGGAAGGGGGCGATCTGCTCGCGCATGATTAGCAGGTGTTTGATCAGGAACAGCTGTCCGTCTACCTGCGTCTGTGGGAGAAAGAGCAGTCAGGTGGGGACACACTTCCCCTCACCACCTCGGTCCTTAGGAACCATTCAACCCTCGTCCCTAAACCTCCGCCACGAACACCACAGTGAACCCTCCACTCTAATTCACAACCCCTGGATGCTGCTGTCAATGCAGAAACCAGTCCCTGGTGTTTGACACAGAGACAGATCTGCACACTCTGGGTAAAAGCACCTCAGCGCTCTGAGGGGAAACACTACTAGCACAGCTGCAGTAGGAGCTCTGTGTGTCTGTCTGTCTGTCAGTGTGTCTGTGCTGTGGCAGGCAGGCCTGGAGAGTGAAGGATTTGTCTCTCGCAGGGGCTTCCCTTTGATCCTGGAAAGCCATCCTGACATCTGGTTTGAAATTCATCAAAATCCCCCTCCTGACGTAGTGGATCCAAGAGCACAGTATATTTACATGCCAGGTTAGTCAGACGGGGGAATAAAGCACAATGGAGAGCGAGCAAGAGCGGGGCTCAGCCTTGCCGCTGGAAGAAATCACTGTGACTAATTCATGGCTGGGAAGACTGCTTCTATTCTCAGCCCATGAGGGAAAAAAATGTGTTTAATCTGTGGAGAGGAAAGAAAAAAAAAAAGAAAAAAAAGGAGAGAAAAAAAAAAGAAAAAAAATCGCCTTATCATTTCAAAAAAGTAATTTCTGTTGTGCCCATAACATGAGATAAATTACTACTGCATCTTCTAATGTAGTGAGAAATCAGCCTGACATACGTGAATTAAGAATGTGTGAATTCTGAGCTCGTGCAGACGGAGGAATATGTCCCTGAAAAGCGAGGAGTGCCCACCTTGTTCTTGAGGATGACATCAGAGGCTTTGAGGAGAGACTGGATGCAGGCAGATAAGGCTTCCTGAGATAAGCCCTGAAAGACGGCTCTCTGCAGAAGTAGAAAAAAAAGAAAAAAAAAGAAATAGTGTCCTTCAGAGTGCATTAAGACCTTCAGATAGACACCATCACTCAACTCCCTCTATTCAGCCATCTGCTACACTGGCCACGCTTTCACAGAGAAGGGGTTATGGCCGTTATTAAAAGAACTATGACTGACTGATCTGTGCACAAGCAGAAGGTCTGAAGTCAAAGCCCTCAGTCCCCCACAAAGACACTTTTCCCCACACTAAGCCACAAGACAATGCGTTCAGAAAACAGCCCCAGTTGTGCGCGGGCAGCTACTTACATCTATGCAGCGGTAGAGCTTGGACAGGCAGACCAGAGTGCGTCTGACGGTGGGGTACCACATGCCGTGCAGGTCCGCCGGGGAGATAGAAGTCTGCAGCCGCGAGCCCTCTACTGCTCCTGTTTTTGGGGAAGCAACATCAAGGAAACACAAGCAGAAGGCCGGAAATGAGGGCAGTGGGAAAAGCCTGTAGCCAGCAGAGGGGGGGACCGGTCCGGCCGAGCGCCAGCCAGCTCCCTGCATCCCCTGTCCTGGCACCTACTTCCTTTTGTCATTTTGACACACACACACACTAACCAGAGCTAATGACCCTCTTGGCCTCGGGATCTTCGAGCTGCACGTCGGAGAATGAGGAATCGGCTGACATCGCGCGCTGCTGCTCCTCCTTCAGGCTCTGGGCGATTTTCTGAAACACCAGGAACAAATGGGGAAGAGCTGGGGATTATGGAAACAAACAAACAAACAAACAAACAAATGAATGAATGAATGAATGAGTCAGAATCAAGGTGAGCGCAGCCTCATCACACCTCCATCATCTCCAGTTTCTCGGGGTAGGCCAGGTCTCCGGGCGCGGGGTTGTAGCCGATGATGTCCGTCTGGATGTAGATGTGAGTCCTGTAGACCAGCCTCTCCTGAACGTCCTCCAGCATCTGCTTCACCACCGCTTCAAAGGCCCCCAGCTGCCCCGCTGTCCAGGGGACACAGACACACACACGACTCAGCCTGGACCGCCAGGGGACACACTCCCCCCTCTCACACACACGACTCAGCCTGGACCGCCAGTGGCCACACTCCCCCACTCACACGCACACGCACACACACACACACACACACACACACACACACACACACACACACACACACAACTCAGCGTGGACCGCCAGTGGCCACACTCCCCCCTCTCCCCCTCACATACACACACACACAACTCAGCGTGGACCGCCAGTGGCCACACTCCCCCCTCTCCCCGTCTCATACACACACACGACTCAAAACACAGCAGGCAGATCAGCTTGGCCCATTGGTGGTATCTCACACACACAGTCACAACACAGCATGCACACTGGCTCAGTCTGCCAGTGGCTACATACATACACACAAACAAACTCATACGCACTTTCAACAGCTAGTGGTCTCACACACATGCACACACAATAAGGTCAGCTTGCCAGTGGTCACACACACACACACACACACACACACACACACACACACACACAGTGTAGCTCGCCAGAGGCCAGACACACAAACACACACATAGCGCAGCTTCAAAGCAGTTTCACACAAGCATATGTGCACCACCCCATGGTCAGTTCAGGGCAAGAGATTATAAAAAGACTATGACAGGAGAACGTCATGGCAACTAGGTCATCACAACTAGGTCAGCATTATTGTGTGCCCTATGTCTTGGCACTTGACAAAACCAACAGTGTCAGACATTTCCAATTAGAGAGAGAAACATCTGTGCCTGTATTTAGGTATCATAATAACATCCAGTTCATGGAGTGTGTATGTGTGTGTGTGTGTGTATGTCTGTGTGTGTTGGGTGTGTGTGGGTGTGTGTGTGTATGTGTGTGTGTGTGTGTGTGTGTGTTGGGAGTTGGAAGGGGGTGTAGTGCAGTGTTACCATTGTTGTGGACGTGGTCCTCCAGCATCTCGTTCTTCAGGATGCCACAGAGCTCCGAGAGCGTCTCCAGGTGGATGACGTGGATGATGAGCGGCCGCAGCACGTAATATAGGGACAGACACAGGTTCTCCAGCAGCTCGCTGACGGGACACACCATAACAAGCAATAAGCACTGAGCCCCACTGGACACCAGCACTCCATTACAGCACAGCACAGACAGGGAGAGCCACCCGGAAACCAAACAAGCCTCAGTCTGCCTAACTCACCACACCTGATTCTAATGAAGTTGCACACTCATCTAATTACCATAACAAGGAGATGCTTAATCAGTGAAAAGTTCTAACGACACTGGAAAGGACACTGTGGTACTTACTCTAATTTCAACGTAGGTTTGGAGAAAAACTCATTATAAAGCTGGTGCTCATCCTGACACACATGAACCATGAAGGCACAGCCACTGCGCACCTGAAGGAAGCACAACATCACATGTTTGCACTATAGAGAATCAACAAGATAAATGAGAGCGTGTGAATGGCTGCACTCTGAAGGCTTGTACCAGGGCACAGTGGTCCTTGTTGTTCTGGCCGGTCAGGTCACTGATGGTGGAGGTGATGCTGGGACTCAGCAGGGCCTCTCTCTGGTCAAGGTAACACTGGTGGATATCATCTAGCAGCTGATGGTATCTGTGCAGGACACCGTACATTACAGTCTTCTCCTGAAGCTTCAGAGACACTACTGCTTCACTCCACATTGAGTTTTATTATTAGAATCACTATCGCAACATGGTTTTAAATCTAGAATCAAATCAAATTAAACTTACTCTACAATTCTCTCCGACCGTTGTTCTACTTGTTCTATTAATGTCTGGAAAATGTACAGAAAAACAAGTAAACATTCTGTGTGAAAAATGCGAGACATTTGCTATATTCACAACATTATGCAGACTTGCTTTGTCTAAAAAGCCCAGTAAAATGTAAATGGATTACTGACAAGGCCAGGCACTGACAACATTACCCTGACTTTAGGAGCAGCAGCTCTGAACTTCACATAGTACAGTGTAAAGGCATTATCTGCATTGGCTGTTCCCAATGGATCCTAAGAAGAGAGAAAAGGGGCAACTGAAATATACAGTGCATCCAAAACACTTCAGAGCAATTCTTAGGACAGCATAGTTGTACTCCTCAGAGGTAACATACGCTTCCGTACCCTTTTTGTAAGCTGACTGGTAAGGTTCTGCATTGTGTTCACAGTATGGGTCTTCATGAGATGCATGGCTCTTGAGAGACATTGTTTGAACTTGGTGAGATACACTGGATAGTCCTTGAAATTTGGCTGAATTGCAAACAGAGAGAAGGATGAATATTAGATTAGTGCAGACTCAACCTTTAATATTGATCATTCATCTAACCCTGGAGCCAAACTATCTTCCAATAGGCTTGAGCAGACCTAACAAGTCACTCTTACATATCCAGACACAAACTGTCCATACATACTTACATTTGAAGAGACATATTCGATACAGTCATCCAGCTTTGAAAGCACTGGAATAAATTCTTCACTGTTCACAGAGAGGGTAGGGGAATTTAGTTTCTGGGGAGATAAAGAGGGTCGGTGAATATTTGTAGTGCATAACTGATGTGGGACAACTGGAATAGTTGAAAAAAAATTACCCAAAATAGTAACTTATTCCTACCGTATTTATGTTTTCCAACTCATTGAAATATGACAGCTTTTGCTGAATGGTCTCTGCCAAGTCAACAAGCTCAGACTGTGAAACAAGACAGGATCAAACATTATTAGCAGAATATTCAAAAAGCAAAACCTGTTCTAAATGTCGGTTTGAGTCACATGTAAAATACAGCACAAGTTCTCAGTTGAATGCAAGTTGCATGATTGACTAACCTGCTCTTTCAGTAGCTGCTCACAGGCCTCATGTAGAGTGCCTGTCTTGGTGGACACAAACAGATACTGCTTTTGCAGCGAGTCCAGGTGCTGCAGGGCCTCATTCACATCACTCAAAATGGAGTCACATTGTTCCTGATAGCCGTTCAGAGAGTCTCGTGTTTTTCTGATGGAGAGAACCAACAATTACATTTTCATGTCATAGATCTGCTCTACCAGGCCAGGACCCAGTTATCATTTCCTGATTATGAGCAATAACATGCATACTGTAAAATACACACCAACTGTCTCGTGGTCACCCATTCACATTAAGTAAACGTTTGGACTATTTTGCATAACATTATAGCACACCAGACCATCATACAAATATTTCAAGAATGCAATATTGACAAGAGGCATCTTCAAACCTGTATTTAGCTCCTTCATCCTGATCCATGTGAACTTGTAACTTGGAGAACCATGAAAAAAACTATAGAACAGAGAAGGGATACATAAGTTGCAGTCATGAGACACGGGCCCTCAACATAAGTAAAAATGTAACTAAGTCAGTGGGATTGTGGGGGTGCAAGTAATCGACCGGCTAACCTGTTGCGCTGTCTCTATTCGTTCATTCTCTAGGTCCAGGGCTTGGAAGCCCTTCAACAGCACATCTTCAGTAGATGCTGGTACTGTTGTCGTGAAGGTGGTACGTAAAGAACGAGATGTCAGGCTGCAAAGGTCCTCAATAGGCAACTACATGAATCCAAGAAACAATGCAGATGTGACAAATAGCATCCACACGCAATACATTGTTACGAACGACAAGTTATATACACATGGCTTCGGAAAGAACCACTATTGTGCCTTCAAGCTAAACTGAATAAAAGTCTGCTAGATGACAAGTAACGTATAGCTAACAACCGCAAACAGCTTATGCTAGCTGGCTTGTTGACAGATTTACCAGCTATCCTCTCACTTCACCCTATTGTATCAAATGGCAATTTAGTATTTCCTTGTAACTGAGATTAAATTTCATTATAGATTTAGATAACTGCATAGTTATGCATAGAATCACGAGGCATTCAACTTTTGTATTCCTACCACTAGCTAGTCAGCTAGCGACGTGGCAAGTCTCTTACTACAGCAACTTTACGTTAGCTTGCTAGCTACTGCTAGCTGGCAGATAGCAATGAGAGAGAAGAGCTAAACTAGCCAACTAACAAACCACCTCATTCATTGAAATCATTGTAGGTGGGTGCAGTTGTTTCATGCGGAAGCAAACTCTAATGGTAAATAGTGTAGATACGTTCGTGCAAGCTTTCTGTGAAAAACTTAACGTACTTGTCAACTGTCCTTTCTGACAGCTAACCAACTACTGAAGTGCCCACAAGAAAAAGCCATTGAAGTCTCCTGCAGGATAACTAGCAACGTATAGCAAGTTAGCATGCACTCACCTCAGATGGAATGGGAAGTGTTTCCGCTGCAGTACGAATCTCCAGAATTGAGTCTGTTTGTTTTTCTGTTAGCGGTGCCATTGGATCAATCCGTCGGTCCCACAATGACAGTTTTTCACGGGTTTCTTTATCAGTTAGATCCAGGAGAGACTGATCCATTGACGCCATCGTCTCTATCAACATTCAACGTCATCACACCAGTTCCTGTTCCTGAAGTTCCCCGTGATGTGTTGTGTAGTAGACTACGTCGTCACGTTGAGTGGTGCAGCATCATACTCCTCTACCTCACAGCACTAGACATATTTTACCATACTAACCAAGATAGAGCAATAATTAATTGGACAGTTCCGGTATTATAAGTGGGAGTGTCACCTTTCGTCAATAAGAGCAATAAGCAATAAGAGAAGATAAACATAATGGTGTGTACTGTTACTATCTCTGGATGTATATGATACCAATGAATCACTGAGTTCAGCTTGGGTTGACGTTTTTTTTTTTGTAGTAGTAGACTAGGCTACTTATTTTGTTTATACAGTGAAGTGATGTGCATGCCATCCCACCACTCACACAAATGTAAAGGACTAATACTTATATGCATTCTGAAGTATGTTTATGTATACACATAAAGGACTTAAAATAATACATTTGGCAAAACTTGGTCGAATAGACTGAAATAATTCTGCTAATGTTTCATTGTTTTGCATGTACACATGTATTTAGGCTACATATTTGTATGTTCACATATTGGAGCACCTTGTGGGACAATTTGAGATACATACAACCAGAATATAGGCACTTGACAAGTAGGCTAAGTTTGGTTAATAAAATATTTATTTATATAATGCAGAGAGAGAGAGAGAGAGAGAGAGACTAGCAAGGACGTCCAGCATAAAGCAAATATGGAGAAATAATAAATACATTTACAGGGTCAGCTACCCGTTTCTTTCTCTCGCCTGTCTCCCTATTCATTAAAAAAAACAGACAAAAGTCCATTAAACTAGTCCATGAGTTGGTAGTAGGCTATTTACTATATACTACATTTGCTCATGTTTATAAAAAGGTAATGTATCTGTCATTTCATTAAACATAGTAAAATTGCCAAGGTGGCATCCCCTTAGTTCCTAAATTGTAGGTCAGCATCTCCTTCTTGTACTATGTACTTAACCCATTTTCTTACACACCATCTCTCTCCATTTGCCTGTGGATTTTTCTAAAAGTTATTGTATTTTGTTTCGGTCCTTCACTGATTTTTCTCTATTTGAATTACGACACCGATAGCCTACTTCGGAAAGTAAGTAGCCTACGGTGTGGTCGTAATTGAGTTAAGTCGTTCGGTTATCCGTTAATAAATAAATAAAACACTCCGTGAAATTGAACTAGTGTGCTCTCGTTTTTAGGCAGAGCTCAGACTGATTCTAATATCGCATATATTTGCGTGCGTGCGTGCCCCTCTTAGAGCTCGACTTATTTAAAGAAATGTTCGAAACCTGCAGACAAAATACCGAGGACATTACTTCGGTGTCCTCAGTGGTAGATACAGGCATGAGCTAAGTTGATTTGTAGGCCTTATGTGCAGTAAGCTTACCAGTCAAAAGTCTGGACATTCTTCATGATGAGTTTTTCATTGATAACTTTTTAACCTAAATTAATATATTCCTATATATGAATAAGATAATTTGAGCTGAGTTTTGTACAGCCGTGGACGGTTTCTTTAGAAAACAAGTCAGCATCCAACGTTAACTAGGCATGTCCAGATGTTTGACCGGTACCGTATGTTTTATCGTGTTTTTAAGCATAAAGCGAAGTTCTGCAATAGCTTTGCTAACCTTGCTCTACGCAGGCCAGCTCTGCAACTTTACATCGATATTGTTACAAGTTACCTTGAGTTTAAAACGTCTATTTGAACGAATCCCAGTAATGTTATTTAGCTAGTTATCATTGAAAAGAAACGACACTTCTCCATTTAAAATGTTGCCCTAGCTCGCTAGCCAGGCAGTAAGTAGGCTACTGTAAACTAGCTGCTTAGGCTGAAATAAAGTACATTTTCTCCAAATCAGATCACTAACATGATACAATCTTAGGCTCAAAGTGATCAAAACAACTTGCGGATTGCAACACATGTTTCCAAAAGACCCTTAGTAACCCCAGAGAGAAATGATGGGAAATGTTTTGGTGAAATCTCACCAGTCTCCTATTGACTTCAATGGAGTAAGAGCTTCTTAATCTGGTCTGCATAAATGAGACCCTCTCCCCCTTGTAAACAGCGAACACGGAAGCGGTCTAGCTCCGCCTCAATCCTCTCTGGCATGTACCTCTGTGGTATTTATGTGGCTGACCGTTAGAGGATGCCCTTGTTCCATGCTCTTCGACTCAAGTTGGCCTACAGATTTTTTCTGATGAGTGACCTTTGTCTCGCTGCGAGCAGACCAAGCTTTTGATTTTCTGCTGTGAATTTTTTTTTCGTTCTTTCTTTTTTATGCATATTTTCTGAGTGCAGGTGGACACTGCAAATTGTCATGTTGCTCACCCTTTATTTACAACCCTCTTTTTGGGATCAGTTAGCCTACTTTCAAATTCAGTAGCTACAAGTTTTATAAAGGGGATTGCTAAATTAGTTTAAATGACTGATTTGGCTAGTGCCAGTGGCAATCACCTTATTCGATAGTACAGGAGACTGGTCTTAAATCAGGCTTTTTCGTTTCCTCAAGAAGTAGGATGTCTGTTGTGTGTGTTCCTGATTAGATGTCCCCATCATGGAGGCTTCCATACAAGCCTCTCAAAGTGGTCCAGGGACCTCCAATGGAAAGTGCCCCATGGGGTTATTGCCCACAAATCATTTTGTTTCCAGAATCAAAGACATGAGGTAATGGGTTGGCACTGTTTTCCTCTGTAAGTTGTGAGGCTGGTTTTCTGTTTTTGAAGTCTCTATTTTGGGTTGTGGGTACTGGCATGGTGGGCGTGAGAGTGTCCAAAAAGCAAGGATGTGAACATGCTGTCCATCTTTTGATCCCTTTTACAATAAAGAATGTTGTTTTGTTTGGGGAGAAAGGTGATAGTATCCATTAATGACTGGGTTTTTTAAAAGTCAAAATTGTGTTTGATTGTTTGTTTGTTTGTGTCTTTCTTTTTTTCCACATTTAGGCTAACATGCTGTTCAAGGTCAGATTGTTAGATTGTGTTTATGAAGAATGGATTGGCTGTGAGGCAAACTAGGCCTCATGGAAAGACGCTCAATAAAACTGACCTCAGGGCCCAGAATGATGATCTACTCTGAACCGTGGGGCGGTTGGCCTGACGAAATGGAGCAGACCTCAATTGATTTTTTTTTAATCATGCCCATGGGTTGCGTTAAATATAGGCTACCATACAAGCCCATATTTAGCAGTTAGTATGGTGCTTGTCAGTTTTATTCGCTATCTTAAAGGATCCTATAATTTAGCTCAATATATTTTGTGTGTACTTACCACTGGCCACAGAACAGTGCCGAGAAATAACAATGTCTTTTTTCAAATTACATGGAAAGTTCAGTCAGTATCCCATATAGTCCCATTTGCTCTTTGAATCGCTTACAGTAGAGCTACCCCCATCATTGTTGTTTCTTACAGGCTATGAATGAATTCATCAGTAACCATTAACTGGATTTATTTGCTGTGTTTTATCAATTGTTTCTCCTGTTTTCGGAATGAAAAAATGTAAAGTAGAGTATCAGCTGTTCTCTCAATGTCAGATATTAATCTTGAAGTAAATATTAAAGACAGTTTGTCAAACAGCAGATTCTCATTCTCTTTCTCTCTCTCTCTCTCTCTCTCTGTCTGTGGTGATATTCGGAGAGAGGTCGAATTTAAATTCAGTCAAATAAGCACAAATTGCCCTATGGCCTTTTACATCAGACTGATGAATTTGGAGAAAGAAAAAAAATCATTTCAAAATGCATGTTCACAGAGGCTTCTAATGAAGCAAGGGAGATCTCTGTGACATCATGCCACAAGGGGAATCGCTCTGCTCTAGTGCTCCGTCATGATCTGTGTCTGAGGGCCACTGAAGGCGAGGTCAGGGTGAGTTCAGCCATGTTTGGTCTCACACTATTGAAAAGAGACTGAGGAGTCCCCCAGCTATGACACAAAAGCACAAAAAACGGAGATGTCACAAAGGATCTTGTCAACCTCCTGTATAGGTGAATGCTCTCGGAGTGCCCTACTCAAGCCAAGTTTGACACACTTCCTGATGAAAGTCTTTGTACACAAAAATATAGTCTTCAGGATATCTGTTTTTGTATTGTATGCTAATCAAAACTGTTGATAACATGGGGGAATCCTACTCCTCTCTGTATGGGACATATTAAAAACTAAGGTGGTTAATCATCCAGTACAGTCCAAAATAAATAAAGTATAACTCATACTTGAAAGCAATATTTTAATATAGTGCAATATCTTTCATTTGAAGAATGAGCTGCAGTACAGCATGTGAATAAGTGACTCGTGTGGAACCCCTAAATGTCGCATGGTCATGTTTCTCTGTCATTTCCTTTACACAGCCTACTGTATATGATGTGGTATTAGGTATTTCAAATGTATGTTAACTTCTCCAATATAAAACTACCAGCTGACTTTTAAGCTGATATTAAAAAATATTAAGAATTATGTGACCATTCTCTCCTGAGTCCAAAACGAATATAACAAGTACATTTACGTCCACTTCATTTTTCACATACAGAAGTTGCTGGTGCAATAGTCATGAATTTGACTGTAATAGTAATGATTTGTAGAGATGGAGAAGTGTGCCACAACTGTAAAAGTAGTTGATAAACAGGCCCATGACCATGGATAAACCCACAGACAGTATCATGTGAATTTGAGAAACAACTGAAAGCATCTCATTAGTGATTTCTCATTAGCTTACTTGAGTAGAGCTACTGTATGTAAAATGGCCTCCCTGTAGGGCTCAGAGAAACTAAGCATAAACACAGAGGATGTGCAAAGCAAAAAGTAAAACAAATAACTTTTACAATGTTTAATTGTGTTGTTCAATGCTTTTCATTTAAATAAATAATCTCCTCTAAAGAAACTAATGAACCATAGGAGTATGGTTTTAGGAATGACTGAAACCAAGGCTTTGTATATTTTCATCCTCTACTTTGTACAGCTGAAGGGACATTCGTCTTTTTTCCGTGGCTGAGTGAAGCACACAGTCATTTTGTGCAAGAGCATTCTGTGAGTTGGGTGCTGGAGACGTTTGGATCTTTTTTAGTCCTGAGAATCTGTAGTCTCAAGGTGGTCTGGAATGGGAAGTCCTGTGAGGACAGTCACACACTTGTTCCACACGTTGAAGACAGGACACACCGGCTGGATGAAGGAGATGTCATAGGTGTAGAGATGGTGGGAGCCCACAGCGTCGTAGAAGGACAGGTAGCCGGCGTCATAGTCCAGCAGCACGCCAAGGCGGCGCAGGTGTGGGGACGGCTCGATGGGCATCTCTTTGCTGTTGTGGCGCACCACCCAGGCGTTGTTGCAGCGACACAGCACCCACGAGGCAGTGTTTTTGCCAATCCACTCATGCTTGGGGGCAGTCTTGTATGCAATGCCCACAGCAAACCTTAAAATAAATAAATAAATAATTAATTAAACATGATAAAAAAACTCATTTGAAATGTGATGCATGATGGAAAAACTTTATGATTCCATTATGGTTTATTCAATTCCATTATATTCTATTAATCTCATACAGATCTAATAAAGTCAGTCAATATTACTATACTAACTGGGTCGCAAAATACATCCTGACTAGACGGCACTCCTACCATGTGCTCCCTCCTATCAGGGCCTCCCAGTAGTGGCGGCCGCTGTCAATGTAGACATTTCCTGTGACTCCATAACTTCCCTGGCTGCTAAACCGGTCTTGACTCTGGCTCTTCTTTGAGGACGTCTCGTCCCTCTCAACTGTCAGGCTGTCATGGGACACCTTCAGCTTCTTGTGAGCAGACTTGGGGTCCAATTTGAAGGGCTGGCCTGCGGAGGTGGACATCAGTGTCAAACCGTCACCATGTCAATGTCATCTGTGTCAGACTGAGATACTTGTGAATGCAGCTAAATGTGGACACTCACTGTTGGTCTTCAGTTTGCCTGGCTCGCTGCTCCGGCTCCCTGCCTGGTTGATGGCTTTGACAATGAAGATGTACCTGGTGCCGGTCTGCAGGCCGTGCACTGTGTAGTGGTTGTGTTTTATGTTGGGCACGATCATCCAGCTATCTGCTGAATTACACAGACCTGCCAAACAGAGCAAAGCAACAAAGGCATAAAAAAAAACCACGAAATACTTTGAATATTTTTCAAGATTTTGTTATTATATAATCCGCGTTTGATAAAGCCCTAATTAGTTTCTTAGCTGTGAATCATGTGAACCCATTCACTGACTTTTAGATGATTGAGTGAATAATGTTCATATGAATAATCACTGGGTCCATTGGGCATTTGTGCCGAAGTGCACTCAACCACATGAAAGAACACTACAATGGTCATCGCTGTGTCAAAGCTGTTATTCGCTCTCGGTGTATGTGACCCATAAGTTTAAACAGTGCAATCAATCCACTGTGGCCGTGAAGCAGAAGAGGGCTGAAGCTCGATTGAGCACGGCCCCTGTTAGAGCCTGCACCCAGTGATCTTTTCAGTCTGGAGACAGAGCCAGGGGCTGAGGCCTGCCCTTTCATTTGCATGTGCATCCTACTCCAGTCTGGGTCAGGATATACTGCTCCACTTCAATCACATGTAAAGCAGAGATTCATCATGCTTCACTCAGGCCATTTCATTACGGTATGGTGACTGGCCTGTATATATAGTGTTCATTTTGCTGTTTCATTAAATAATTCCCCATTAAATATAATCCTTAATAAATCTGAAATACTTTGCAATAAATATATTGATATTTTATGCAACACAGATTTTTAAAAAGCATTGATGTGGACAGAACAAGTATACAAGCAGTGTAACATGGGCCCAGGCGTTCAGTCTGAATGTTGATATCAAAGTTAGTCCTGAATGGCTTACTTACTGACAACATTGGCTTGTCCAGTAAAGATGGCATACTGCAGTTCATAGGAAACCACACTGAACTCATCATCTGATGTCCAGTGGACAGTGATTGTGTCATGAGACGCCGTGCATAATTCCTCTCGGATTATAGGAGGATTGGGGGCTGGAACAGGAAATAAAAAGAAACACTGATTTATTATTATCAACAAAGACAGGCTGCATGTGCACATGTATGAAGTACACAAGTCTTGCCAGCTGAAAATGGCTTTCATACTATTGCTCAGGAAAACTAGGTTTCCAGAAAAACAGCTCAGGCTTTTTCAGTTGAGAGAAGTGCCCATGACTGCACACGCTGTGTGATGCAGTTAGTTGGCTGTCCCTTGAGTGAAGCCGGCTCCCACAACACAACACAGAATACCCTGCAGACACGGCCTGACAGCGGCTGAATACTTCAAATCGGGTTTAACATTACTCTAAAACAAAAAAAAACTAGAAGATGTAATCCAAATGATTTGAATGCCAGTGCGAGTCACCAAGGACAAAACGAAAAAGCATCTTAATGCACTATGTGGGTTTTTATTGACTGAGCTTTTACTGTTCAATGTGCTTCCTATGCCAAAATTATGTTTTTGTTATTTCATTGACTTCACACTGACCTGTAAGATAATCCAGACTTTCCAGCATTTTCTTCTCCCGAGTGAAGTCTAATGTGAATGTGTCAAACGTATCATTCAGGTTTATTTCTGGTATCAGGATTTGAGATGATGCTGTAGCCATTGAGACTCTGAAAGGTAAAAAACAGTGATGTTGAGATTTTACCCCATGGAGATACAAAACCAACAAGATCCACTACTACAGTAGAGTCATCTATAGTTTATGGGAACCATGGTGATCACATGGGGTAGAACCAGGCTGTTTTATCAAGACCTGAGTGATCTTACCTCTCTGTGATGCTTTTGGCAGTCTGCAGGAAGCGGGTGTGGTCTGTCTCCTTCAGGGTGTGATCAGCTTGAGTGATGAGTGATGATGATCTGTCTATACACTGCTTGCAATTAGCAATCTGTTGTGCAAGTTTCCTCAAACGAATAACCTGAAGTGAAGAAAAAGTTGATTTTGTTTATTTAGAGGTTAATAACAATTGTTTCAAGGCGCCCAAAGCCTGGACCCCCTAGAGCAAGCACTGAGGTGACAGTGGAAAGGAAAAACTCAGTTTTAACAGGAGGAAACCTTGAGTAGAACCCAACTCATATAGGTGGGACCCATCTGCCTGAGGCTGGCCAGCCTCAGTAATCTCTCAAATTATAGTTACAGTCAATTCATTCCAATTACTACAATATTGTAATCCGTATCTAAATCAATCATATTCCCCTTCAGTAGTCATGGTTATTTCACATTTCAATCAGGTTTCCAACCTTCACCACAGTCCTGAAACGGCTCTTATAAAAGTGTTAAATGATATACGGCTTAATACTGATTCATGTAAAATATCAGCTCTGGTTTTACTAGATTTCAGCTGTATCTGACACAGTAGATCATAGAGTACTGCTGGATAGGTTGGAAAATTGGGTAGGACTTTCAGGAGCAGTCCTTTCTTGAAACCCTGACTCTCTAAAGGGCTCTCTAAAACAAAGACCGAAATCTTGGTGTTCTAATAGACTCAGATCTCATATTCACCAACCATATCAAAGCAAATCACCAGAACAGCCTTCTATCATCTTACAAATATAGCCCAAATCATGGGTTTTGTTCCCCAAAAATAGAGACGCTCACTGCACATGCTTTTATTTCCAGTAGGGTGCTCTACTGTAATGCTCTCTTAACTGGTTTACTGTAATGGGCTCTTAACTGGTCCAGTAGGGTGTTCTACTGTAATGGGCTCTTAACTGGTCCAGTAGGGTGGACTACTGTAATGGGCTCTTAACTGGTCCAGTAGGGTGTTCTACTGTAATGGTCTCTTAACTGGTCCAGTAGGGTGGACTACTGTAATGGGCTCTTAACTGGTCTACTGTAATGGTCTCTTAACTGGTTTAGTAGGGTGGTTTACTGTAATGGTCTCTTAACTGGTTTACTGTAATGCTCTCTTAACTGGTCCTCCAAAAGGACCATTAAACAGCTGCAGCTCATTCACAGCTTGCTGCTGCCAGAGTGTGCAGGACCAAGAGAACAGGGCAACATTACTCCAGTTCTAAAATCTTTACACTGGCTTCCAGTAAGTTACTGAATAGATTTTAAAGTGTCCAAACCAAACATGGCGAAGCAGCATGTAGCTATTATGCGGTTTGCTACTGGAACAAACTGACAGAAGATCTTAGATGCGCCCCAAATGTAGCAATTGTTTAATCAGGTGAAAATCTTTTCATGTGCCTATGATTGAACTCTTAAACTTGCATTATATTCTTACAGCACTTTACTCTTAATTTAGTTACAATACTTATCTTGTGTACTTTCTTTTAATTGTTTATATGTTTGTTCTTTTAATTACCACTTTATGTACTTTGTGATTTATTTTAATTAAATGTTAATTTTAAAATGTATCCTTTTTTCATTTTGATGTTCCTTTTGCTTTGTATTTGTAAAGCACATTGAATTCCCTCAGTATATGAAAAGTGCTATATAAATAAACTTGCCTTGGCTTATTAGTGTTTATTATTGAAGTCTCTAGAAGTCAAACCAGCCAAGGAACACTGGCTTGGTTAAACAAAATTGGTTATATATAGAAATGTTGGCTTATGGGGCCTTGAAAGGCATGTTGATATAATGTGCTGTTGGTGACTGTAAAATGCAGAGTTACAGGGATGTCGCTGAGGCAAAAAAAAAGTTTCAGTTGTTTTTGTGTCATCTGGATAGACAGGACATGTTTCAGCTGCCCCATTAGGGAGGACAGAGGCACATGAAATTCATGAAATTCTTTCCCTCCCACTCCAAGTTTAATTATCATTTCCATTCCAGCATTCCCAATGGGAACAGGGCTCTTATTCCGTCAGGGTAGGCAGCAGCCCTTTGACTCTGCCACGAGGTGAGGAAGGAAGCGGCACTCCTCTGGGAGGGCTTCAGGAAGCTGCCCTGATCTCCCGGCAGCACGATACGCGGCTCAGCATGGCAACTGTGCCCCCTCGGAGAGTCCCTTAATGACTTTCTCGGAGAGGAGAGGAAATGAAACTACTTGCTAAAACGCAGACGCACGTAGCCTACCACGACGTCAAGAGACTAATATGAGAGGGGTTATTTTGGAGTGCTGTGAGTGTGCGGTGTCGCTGCTCTAATGTGAAGCACTGCTAATGCACGAAGGCGTGATTGCAAGTAAACAAAATAGTCGTAGTCAACCGGCCTATTCCGAGCTTTGCTTGGCCCATCGGATGGGAACACGCGAACTGACTGTAAAATCTCCTTCGTGTTGTGTCAACATCTCCCGCGCTCCTGCTACTGGAAGCAGAGGTTGATTAACCCGGAGAGTGAGGGTAGGGAAGCGAGTCGGAGCATGCCCGCACAGGCCCTGCGGCAACGTGCCCCATCTGCTCTCTCTGTTAAGCATCAAAATGAGGCAAACAGGCCACTTGAATCAGGGAAATCATGTGTACTGTTAGGCCATGCACAGTAAGCACGAGTCTGAATTATACCAAAACACAACTGTCAGACATGCTGGACCATTAAATCGTGTCGATGAATGAAATAGTGATTAAGACACGATTTAAATGTATTTCTCCTCCCAGAGCAAATCAAACTAGACAATAAAAGACAATATCAAGACAATATTCCTTCTTATTTAATCTTGTATTTGTATGATAGCCTATTTGTGTATAAGCCTCCTCAATAAATAGTAAATAGTAAAAAAGAATGGGGTGTGGTGTGGTACAGCATACCTTTCCTTCCTTAATTTTAGACCCGATGATCTGTCTCCTTTGCTGTATGATGTCAATCAGGAGATCACATTCCTCAAGAAGCTTGTTTTCTTGTCGAGCCGCATTTACCTGGAATTGATTGATTAGGTTCAGAGAGATTGATTGTTTTTTTATGATTCAATTAATCATGTTCTGACTTGAGGGTAATTCGCTATTTGAGGATAAATCATTGCCGTGACCTTTTCAAACAATCGTACTTGTGTATGAATATCTGTTTAAATATCAGCATCTCCTTTTTGTCAAGAAAGAGTACAAATTATGATTTTGACTTGACACAGAGAACCTGCATCAAAAAATCACGTAACTATGTTGTTTTGCTGAAATGAGGCACACATCTATCCAGCTGACAGAACAGCAGCGCAGGTGAAAACCAGCCAAGCATGCTTCCATTCCTCCACCCATACCCGGTCGTTAAGAGAACCAGGCCATCACGAACCACTGCTTATTTCAGTTAATATGCTGTCAAATCTGCTCATGCATGTGCAGTACATTTGAGCCAGATGCAAATGTGCCAAAGCTCTACCGTAACTCTTAAATGTTCTAATCTGCTTTCTCACAGCACACATTACACAGCTTGTTTGCTGCATTGATGCTGGCTGGTTTTAGCCTCAAATCAGAATTACAAAAGAGTACATGAACAACACATGGACTGATCTGAGAACAGAAGCACAACCCTCATTTCAAAATTCAACAAATAGCACAGTAGAAGAGTAGTCAACTTTACAATAAATTAGGAGGTAATTAAATGAAAATGATTGTAAAAAAAATCGTATATAAGGCATATGTTGAGCCAAGGCAGTGGACGGCATTACCTCTACATGTTGGCAGGTCTGGATCAACTTTCCCATGAGGCTCTCCAGCTCATTGTTCCTCTTGATCAGGCTGCTGAGGTTAGAATCCAGAGCTTGCTGCAAACAAATCAAACAGAGAAAGCCTGAGTGAGGGAGGAGGAATTGGCATGTAATATCGATTGCTCAATAAGTGTGGCACAACAAATATTTCAAAAGCATAAAAATAAAAGCCCTACACTCATGTCTGATCACACAACTTGGAGCAGTCCTGCGAACGGAATGAGCCTGTTGGATTGGATTTATGATTAGTCTGACAACCCCCTACTGCCAAAGATCCCCCTCATCCTGTCTGAGAGCTCCAGCCCAGGGAGGCAAAGATTGGAGCATCTGCCACTGATTTAGGAAACTAGAGCACGCACAAACACTCTCGAATACAACCATTAAACACGGCAAAAAGGCCTCTTTTAGCCAGAGAAATCTGGACACACAAGGTAATATATCTGTATGTGGATATGGATGTGGGTATGCAATGTTGTTTCTTGAGTATGCTGGTTGATGTTTGGTATCATCAGTAGCCATTTACATCACACAATGAGGCACTAGAAGCTGAGCCCAGATTACCTCCGAGAGCCTCATGGGTAAGTGCTGAAACATACGGAGTGAGAGAGTAAGTGCTGGGGGTTGGAGTATATTACTAGTTCATATGTGTAATCCTGGAGGAGCTTAATACTGTGATTATGAGAAAGAGTTTTATAAGACTCCTACAGGAACAGGTTATAATCGTGCATGGGCAACACAAACATTGTTAACAGCAGGATTTTAGTAATGCTATAAAATGCAATAGCTGTCTTGTGGCCGGTCCAGTAATATAAAGAAGACCCATCTATATTCTATATTATTATCCTATATTCTATCCTCATTACTCTTTTTGTGGGTCTCACTGAACTTTTGAACTATTGAATGAGCATATAATGCTGCTTTAAATATCCTACCTAGCTCATGTGTCTGAGAAAAATGGATGTGAAATGAACATGTTCACTGCTTCTACATTTTGCAATATACATGAATATTGTATTTGTGACTTACAGTGGTATACACAGCATTTTGAAATACAGTTATATTGTAACGCGTCAACATTTGAGCCACTTTTGATTGAGCCACATATGACTGTACTCAATAGAGCAGCTCTAAAGTCTGCTGCAGAACTCAAGTGTGGCTGGCATGGGCTGAGCAGGGGAGAGCAGCCACAGCCCAAACACACTGGATGAAGTCACAAGGTTTGGGAATCAGGGCAAAAAGCCCTTTCAGGTCAGGGCTTTTCATCCTGCAATTTCACAAGGGCCCTGAGTCACGGCGCACAGAAATAGCGCTGGAGTTTTTATCATAGCCCTCTCAGCCAATCATTTATTCATGCCAAAGCAAAGGTGATGAAAGCCATTAGAATAGAAGTGTGGAGGTGGCAGGACAAAAGCCTCCTTCACTGTAGGTGTGAGAGAAGACCACAAGAAAGAGCCTTTTCAAAGATGTGCACCTTCGCAGTAAGATTATATGATTCAGTGCAACGTTTTAGGCCTTGTGTTAGAGTGGATTATTTTGAAAAACTTTAAAAGCAATTTTTTTTTATTGACCAAGGGCTATACAGACAAAGATAAAGATTTCTGCAAATGACTAAATGTTGAAATGAGTGCTCACCTGCACTGTAGTGTATAATTTGACGGCCATGGGTAATTTTGTCTTCAACATGTTCAGAATCTGATGCACTAACCAAAATGGATTTAGCAGTGTTTTTATTTTTATAAAATTAAAATGTTCCCACCGTCAGAAATTCAGTGAAGCTGTAAATTGTATACTTTGTCAACAGAAAACTAAAGCAAGCAGTGAAAAATACAGCAACAACCGAAGCAAAAGTGAACTAACTTAAAGAAAACTTCAGAAATCAGCTGCACTCAGAGCTGTGTAGTCCCTACTGTAACGCTAGTGTCATTTTAACTTAGGGGAGATCACAAATAACACACATTGATGACGTAGAATTGAATTCAGAACGCAGACATCAAACACGTGTTTCACTGTCTAGTACAAAAAAAAAAGTTTCTCTGCCCTTCGTATCAGGAGGGAGATGAGGCAGAAGTCTTTGGATGGTGCAGGAATGCAACAGTGTGCTTGCAATGGACAGGCCATTATGTTTGTAGGGAAAGTATCAGGTTTTTCTCAGGAAGGAAAAGAGGCTCAGCACGCCAAAGGTGTGGAGCCAGAAGGATTTTCCAGCTAGAGGAAGCTACCACTCTTTCCCTCTCATCATTTTTTAATTACTTTCCATTTTTTGGCTGCCTGCTGCTTGCTGCCTGCAGCCCTACGGCCCTCTGGGGGATCAAACAGACAGAGAGTTATCCTATTGTTGAGATTAATAATAAAGGAAGAGGAAGCTTGGTGAACCAGGAAGAGCAGGGTGAATACCTCAAGCACCTTGAATACTGCCTGTGCTGTAAAACGAAATGCCGTTTAACGATCTACATTTATTTGATAGAAAACACACACATTTGACCTTGGAGCCTTCCTTAAATGCTTGCTTAATCAAATAAAACGGATTAAATCCGAGATTCCCCTTTCATCGCATTATGCTATGCATGTGACCTTTGAATATGTAAGGGTTTTGCAGTGATAAGCTGAAAGGGTTATGTCAGAAAATCACCCTGTGTTAAAACGCTGCCGTTACACTTTGGACACGAGCTCCTGCTGCCTTGCTCAGTGGGTCTGGGATGCAACCAAATACGGTTATGATGCTGTTTCTTGGCAGGACAGCGCACCAGTATTAGACTCTACAGTGAGTAGTCCAGAGAGGTGGATGTTGAAGTTAAAATAAGATAAATAAAACGGGGCATGTTAAGTGCAGGTTCTGCATGCGTGCAGCATTAATATTGCAAAATGATTTGTATCCTCATGTCAGGAATATTTCTGGCTCTTCTAAAATTAACTAAGTAAAAAAACTTTTTACATTATTGATGAATGTGAAAGCTACTGCTTCATTTCCTGAATTAAAGTTCCCAAGAAGTAAAAACGGATTAGCTCCATCTGTTTTAATTTTGAATATTCGTGTAATTGCTTGTGACATCAATCCCAAAAAGTATCTCTCTGTCCGTGTAATAATTGCTGAAATGAAAGATAAGGCTTTATGTCTGAGCTAAAGCCGGTAGATTATGTTTGCACAACGAGAAAATAAGAAATCCAGTTTAAATACTGATGAGTATTGTTGTTGCACGCTGTGTCACCCCTGATGAAGTATGTCCACAAACACATAGTAAAAACATATTA
Organism: Clupea harengus; assembly: GCF_900700415.2. NCBI lineage: Eukaryota > Metazoa > Chordata > Actinopteri > Clupeiformes > Clupeidae > Clupea > Clupea harengus. Next base: position 30,427,994 of record NC_045153.1, read on the forward strand.
ATGGAAGTACTTAAAAAAAACATTTTGATTCATGTCAGATATTGTGATTTCCTTTGCTTCCACTTACAGCTGCCATTGGAAATGGCGCTACAGCATATTGTATGTATACTGAACTGTTGCCATGGGAAACGGCGGTACAGCATTATTATATGTACACTGAACTGTTGCCATGGGAAACGGCGGTACAGCATATTATATGTACACTGAACTGTTGCCATGGAAAATGGCGGTACAGCATATTATATGTACAGTATACTGAACTATTGCCATTGGAAACGGCGGTACAGCATATTATATGTACAGTATACTGAACTGATGTGACAGGAGCAAATTCTGAGTGTATATTCTAGGTGTGAAACCACATGACAAGGGAAGCTACCAATCAGAGTATCTGTCTTTCACAACATCAGGCTTAAGCAAAGTCTCCACAGGTAACACAGTGAGACACAAAGATCAGACAACCGTCTCACTCTTTCTCACACTGTAAACCTGGCTGTTGTGAAAATAGATCTTACATATACAGACGTAACAGAGATATCAAATAATAATACTATAGTTAAAGATTCATTTCTTAAGTGCACTGTATCTTTGAGGAGGATTACAATTACATAAATACATTTATAAATGATGTTATGATTTATGAATGACTATCCATTTCCGTAGTTCAGTGAAGGATTGAGATGATAATCAGATGCTAGGTGCATCCCTGGGGATTCCGTAAGATGGGGTAGGGGGTTTATTTGAAGAAGATCACCTGGTCTGCTTCCTCCTGTTCTCTCTCCTCACTTGGAGAGCGGCAAGCCTCTCTCTGCACCATGACAGCATGATCAGACAAAGGAGAAACCGGTTAAGTCTGACATCCGTCTCACCTGAGACAAAAGAACTTGTTTCTGCATTTCCATGACTACGGACGGTGTTTTAGGAGAGGAGGTGGGGGTTGTGGGTGACTAACCACTCGCTCAAGATACATTCATCTTGTGACCAGACAGGCATACACAGTGCACAGTAGTGCAGGCACCAACGTGTTGGGGGTCACGGCACTGTAACAGGGGTCCATGCATAACACATTGGTATAAAGTGGTGAGGGTAGAGAGGTCAATGAACCAGCAGGCAGGGCAGTCCTGGGGGTCCACAGAGGGACGCTTGTCCACACAGGTACATAGCAGCATTTTGAGGGAGGGCTCCCTGAAAATGTGCCAAATTCATGTGAGCATTTTGCCTACCGCCAATGCGCTAAGCAAAATGAAAGTCTCAAGTGTGCTCAAATATCTCTCTCAAGCAGAGAATTACATTTAGGACAAAAAAAACCCCAGTTAATCCCCTCTCTCCAATCAGTCTTCTTTATCATATTTAAATCCCATTCTGAGAAAAGTAAAGTGCTATAGGACAAACATAACTGACCCTGAGATGCTCCACTTTATACTCACAATGAATCGACTATAGAATCATACTTTGGGCACATTTGAACCACATACAGTACAAATGGTTCACAGCTCATGCAAGACCACTAGTGTGTGATCTGAGGAGTAATTACCACATGAGGGGAAACTGAACATCACAGCTGCTCAAATCTACTTAAGCATAGACCATTAAGCAGACATTTAGGACTCTTTAATGAAGCCCACAGTGTGTTGGCAAAATATTGACCCACGGAGTCCAAGCATTTCGGCTCTGACAGTCTCTCTTTCAGAGCTGAAGTGCAGGGGACTACCCAGTCATTCGTGTTTGATTGACAGCATTTCTAAGCAATTATGAAGCATGCAATAAAAGATCTACTTAACCCAAGATTTGTGTTGGTGAAGTATTTTATTGGTATTAATTGTGTGGCGGAGATGGTGCTAAGATCCTTTAACAAAAGGCACCGGTCTTGAGTGCTTTGCACATTGAGAATGGGTTGAGACTAGAGCTTTGGTAAAAATGCATTTACAGAGTCAGGGCACTCAGTATGGGGCTGCTGCGGTGACATTCAGTCTTATCTCCTGAATAAATGTCAATAAATTGATATAACGATGAATATTGGGATAAGAGTTTTTTCTGTCAGTCTTTTCATTGGTCACATACAGCACCATACCATAATATAAAATGACTGAGGTCATTTTTGTAAAGACGTGCCTCTGTGTTCTGCCGACAGAGGCAGATGTGGACTATAAAAATATGTTAGCAATAAAATTAATGATTCATTCTACGGTGGATTTTGTGTCACATAACTACGTTTTAGAGGATAACATTACTCTCTTCAGGGCTATATATTTACATGTGTCATTTAGTAGAGGAGATATTGCATTTTTTGAAAACTTATCATGAATAGTGGCATACAATATTCGACTTAATATCATGCAACTAGATATGTTTACCAGATACCGAAATGAATCACAACATGCATATTATACAGATGGAAACCGCATGTTGTGAGAATATTTAAATCATTTTTTCTATCATGTGCATATATCTGCCATAGCCAAGTAATTAAATGCTTTTTTTGAATCCCTTCAAATCTGTAAGGATATGTTCACCCAGCTCTCACACACCCAGATGCTTCTCACGTGCCTCCACTCATGCCTGGCCAGAGAGAGACTCTTACCTTGAGTTTGTCGTAGCGCTCGTTGAGTGCCGCCACTTGGTGGTCGCGGTGTCGCCCCACCAGCTTGCAGAGGGAGCAGATGAGCTGCTCGTCGGTGACACAGTACATGTTGACCTTCTCGTCCTCGTGCTCCAGGCACATCAGGCCCCGCAGGTGGGAGTCGGGGAGGGGCTCGATGAGCCGGTGCCCGGTGAAGGGCTTCTTGTTGGGGTGCGTGGCCTTCAGGCACTCCTCGCAGTAGGACACCTCGCAGGTGACGCACGTCTTCACCGCGTCCTGCGGCGGCTCCTGCTCGCAGAACTGGCACTGCACGCGCTCGCTGGGCGACGTCATGGCGGTGCCGTCGGAGGAGGAGGTGGCGCGCTCGCGCCGCGTCTCGCTCGGGGAGTTGGGCCCGCTCAGCGACGCCTTTTGGTAGCGGTCGATAATGTTCTGAAGGGTGACGTTCCGTTTGAGTCCCTCTAGGCCTCTATGGCTGAGGGTGATGACATAACGACAGGTAGGACACTGGAAAGCGCTAATGGACTCCACGGACTCGTTGGAGGTGCAGTGGGACACCAGGATGCGGTGGGCACAGTTGAAGCACAGGCTGTGGGCACAGGGCAGCAGCAGCGGATCCTCAAAGAGCTCCAGACAGATTGGGCAGGTCAGCTCCGACTCCAGTGTTTCCATCTTCAAGCGAAACAAAGCGGTGTCGTCAGCGAAATCCAGGGAAGCTGATCAGCTATCTGTGGGGATGACACACAATTCAATTGGAGGAGATGAGGAAAGAGAGACAAAGAGAAACAAAGAGAGAGAGCGAGAGAGAGAGAGAGAGAGAGCGAGCGAGAGAGCGAGGAAGTAAAATAAACACTGTGAAAGAGGTTCAAACTGTAGGGGGTTGTCAACATTCACAAGACACAATTTAATGAGCGCGCACAGCGTTGTACTGCATATCTGCACAAACAGAAGCTGACCAAGATACTCACATGGAATAATATATCCATGGTCATTGTTAATTACCAACTTATATTCTCAAGATCATTTGGAACATTATTAAATATCTGCAACTTTAAAACAGTTAAGAGGAAGAGGATTCAGCCTTTGAGATGCAGATTCTCATGAATAGATTTGCTTCCAAATGAGTACATGCGAAAATAGAAACTTTGCAAATGTATTTTCATTTCATGGTGGCTGATATAATTAAGTCTGAGCTTTAATGCAAAGATTTCCTATCCCCAAAGCTACCAAGGGAGAAAACACAACACAACACAACAAACAAACACGACATCATATTTTATGCAAGACCTTTCTGGTTTGTGCTCCTTTGATTATATAATGTGTGGACAGAGGGAAATAGCTAGTTGAGAACAATGCTAATGCACATGTTGTTTAGCATGATTCTGCAGGATTCCTGTGTCATGGGGTGGGCAGGCCAGGCCAGGCCAGGCCAGACAGCTCAGTCAAACAGAAGGCTCGGCCATGCTTGCTCTCGGCTGGGTTTCCACACAGCGCCGTACACTAAGCCTTTGTTACCGGCGAGTCAGACGCCACAGCTGCGACCGGGCAGGCTGTGTCAGCCTTATTTCGCCGGGTGAACTCTACCTTCACTCATTAAGTGTGAAAGAAGTTAAAGCTCATTATCAGGCCAGAGAGGCACAGACGCTCTTTGAAGTGGCGAAGATACAGCAATTATGGCAAGCAGTGGGCCAGGGATTGTTACTGAAATCCATTCAAAGCCGGCCAGCTCTCTGTTCGGCATTGGAATACAAGAGACAATTGTTTCAGGCAGTCCCTGGAGTTTGTCACCAATTTTGCATTAGTCTGATGGCATTTAGGACACTTTTTAGTATTTAGTCAGATTCTTTTCAAAAGATGTGTCTTGATAATGATCACTCATTTCTTTTCTTTTCTGATTCAAAGCGAATTATGTCCAAAGTCAAGTTGTCCTAAGTTAAGTCATCATAATGGTACATCTTACTACATTTCCCCTAGAATAACGCAAAAAAGTTGGAACTGCAATTACTTTCACATTGTATACAGTGTGTTTTAAACCGTGTCTCATAGCCGGTTAAAGCATCTTCATTAGTGTGTTTTAAACCGTGTCTCATAGCCGGTTAAAGCATCTTCATTAGTGCGCTTTTAAACAGTGTCTCATAACTGGTTAAAGCATTTTCATTAGTGCTGAACCAGATTGATTTCTTTTCTGTTAATAGAGGGTTCTGTATCAAACACAGTGTCTGGATGTGCATTCAATATTATTTACACGACACCAGCAGAGTTCCTTTTTGAACTTGGGAACATCCTTCCTTCAATATCAGGGCAGAAACTCATGACATATCTCCACAATGAATCATTTATCAAAAAATACCTCAAAAATAATAATTCATCAAAAATAACACAAGACCAAAAGTTCATCTTTGCACGCTGACATATCTCAGTACAGGAAACAGAACACTTGCATTGAACATTACGAATAATTGACTGAGAGCCTGTCTGAGTCTCCACACACGTCAGTGACAGTAAAGATGAGAGAAAAACAGTGAAAAGCGCACGGTGGAAAACTGCCAGCAGGCAGCACCTTGCCGCCCACTGGAACACTTCCCCACTCACACGGCTACTTTACCCACCGATGGATCTCGCCCCGCGGTGTGCTGCACAGACATTTTGAGCGCTTCTGGAGTACTTCTGACCCAAAAACTCAAAGCGCATTTAGAGGAAAAGCACCCCTCTTTCAGGACAGGGGATCCAGATGGCATGATACATGTCCGTAACCCACTAATCCAGTGGCAACACCAGCTCACACTGTGCAGCCCAGAGAGTAGAGTGAGAGAGAGAGGGAGAGAGGGAGAGAGAGAGAGAGAGAAAGGGAGAGAGAGAGAGAGGCAGCAAGCACAACAGGAAAAGCTGCCCGACAATTCCAGGAAAGCCAGCTCCACCTAGGAGAAGTGACCAGCACAGGGAGGAGAGTGTGGATAAAGAAGAGACGAGCAGAGAGAGGACTGACACACAGAGAGAGAGAGAGAGAGAGAGATAGAGAGAGAGAGAGAGGGAGAGGGAGAGGGAGAATAAGGGAATGTAGTGACAGAAGGCGTGAGAGTAATCCTGAGAGAAAGATAGTGTGTGAGAGAGAGAGAGATTGAGTGAGAGAGGGGTAGACAAAGAGAAGTCAGCTAGGACAGGACCATACAGAGAGAGACAGAAAGGGAGAGAGAAAGAAAGAGGGAGTTCTCTTGGAAGAACTCCACAACTGTTCCACTGGTTTTCATGGTCAGGTCAGAGTCTTCTCTACCCTGCGTCCTCGACTCTCTCTCTACCTCACTTTCTGTATCTCTCTCTCTCTACCTCACTCTCTATCTCACTCTCTGTATCTCACTCTCTCTACCTCACTCTCTCTACCTCACTCTCTGTATCTCACTATCTGTATGTCACTCTCTCTGCTCAGGGACGTTGAAGTCTCTCCTGTCCCACCACAACGGTGTGGGTGCCTGAACTTTCCACAGCTCCGTCCTCGGAGATTAAGGAGGAGAATAAGTGATGGCACGCAGCAGGGTGAGCGGGATGGGACAGGAGCCTGTCAGGCAGCAGCAGGGCTCATTTGGAGGAGCGCAGTCGCATCTCTAACTCCCCTGCCTCTCTCCTGACCTGGAACTAGCAGATTACATCACAATCTGCCACATCCACACCATAAAAAAAACACCGTCTCTCAGAGTCAAACCAGGATTTACGTAAGTCTAAATGCTAAAAACATAATTAAAAATGCACATTAACAGATCTGTGTGAGAGTGTGTGTGAGTGTGTTTAGCTCTCTCTATCTGGTTATCTAACTTAGCCAGGCTAAGTGGAGACTCGTTTGAATTGTCACCAAAATTGTCATCAAGTGATTTTTTTGGGGGGGGGATTAAGCTTAACAATGTGACAAAAAAAATGAAAAATGTCTTTTGTCCCAAATGTTCACTCCTGCTCCTCCACCCATTCATCTCCACATCTGTGTCTCAGATTAACTCACGTTGCCAAAATGGACAATATCAATCCCCGCCCCCGCATTGGAACATTCTCCAAAAAGTAGATAACTTCACACCCGTCATTGCAGCTGAAAACAGTCCATAGCATCTGAGTGGTCCGCTCGTTTGTCCCACATTTCCCATCCTCTGATGCATTCTAACCTGACATTGTTTAGGCCCGGGCGTCCCATCTGGCCCCCATGTGCTCCCCTCTCAACCCCACCACTGCAGCCCCTCAGATCTGGACTCTGATTGTTAGCATATCTCTCAGCAGTCCTCCCTGCCTGAATGGTGGGAAGAGCCCCCTTCTGACACGCACAGATCCATGCTGAGGGCATTAGAAGGCATGCCTTTGTGAATACTACACCGGTGGCGAGGGAACGCTCCATAATGGCATGCGAGCGGCAGGCATTCCTCCCCTCTCTCCTCTCAAGCCTCCCTGCTGGGCTGGAATGCAAGGTGTCAGTGAGTCATGGAGACGCCGACTGGACTCCATCAGTGCCACTCAAGGCTTCATGGCTTTATAGAGCTCATTCCAGACTAGCCCACGCGCACATGCTAGCTGGGTTCAATGGCTGGGTCCCTTCCGTTATTGTTCTGTGGAGAGAGGTATTGGCGGCTCACTCAGTGGGGTTTATCCTCTGCTGCTGTGAAACTGACATTTAAGTATCTGCCAGGATAAAAGATATTGTAAGTTTCTTGGCTGAGGACACGTGAATAAAGCTCGCATGGCTGGAATCAGCCATCAGCCTGTTTGGCCTGCTAGTCCATAAAGTGCCAGCAATGGATAAAACAAACAGTAACCTTAAATGGATGCTTCACAGGACGTCACTGCCAATGTTGGCACAACTTATTGACTGGACATGTGGCCGTAGCCTTTGATGCCGCTCAAATGAAGCATGCGGCTAGGCACAGAGTAAGAAAAAACACACAAATGATGGCTAGTGACTAGATTTGTGTAATGATTTATCACGCAGTCCTTTGTGTGGTGTCATTTAAGGACATGAAATGAGGTACCCTGGAAAACACGCTCAAATACCATGTGTGGTTTCTGCCGAGCAGATCTTGGATGCCATGCTGATATTGGATATGCCCAACTGACAATGAAACAATAGTTTCATACAGACAAGACTTCCAGGTTTCCTGAGTTCAGGAGAACTTGCCAGTTTGTGTCACTTGCCATTCAGCACCGTGGGTGAGCCAAGTCTTCCTAACCATACTTGGAATCTGTGTGTTTGACTAAGACACGGCTAATAGTCCAATCTCAGCAGGCAGTCTTGGAATCTCCTCTCATCTGTGGCACAGCCGAGGTCAGAGCCCTTAGTGGTGTCCTGTTCTCTTTGTGCGTTTACTCTCTCCCTGTCTCCTTCCACTCGCAGAGCAGATCCACCCTGGTTATCTGTAATCTAGTTTTAGCAGCATATCTGTGTCCAATCAACACTCTTTCATGCTTCACACAAAAAAAACACAGCCGGACTGAGTGAGCTCATTTTTCTGCTAATGTGATTCACAACTCTGGCACGGTGATTAAACAGGCTCTAATCTCCTAAATCTTCACCCTGGACGTATCACAGTGATTATCAGCATGATTATCCTCATTCTGCCCTAGATTCACCGGCCACTCTGAGCATGGCGTTAGTGTGAGCCCAGGCTCATGTTGGCCAAACACGGAAAACAAACAAGCCGAAACAACAGGGCAGAAGCAAAGCACTCCTCCCTCCTCAACTCATTTCGCTCTTCCACAAAATGCATAAGAAGGATTTGACCTTCAGATTCACTGCCTACCATATCTAAATGATCTGAACGCCTTCATTAAGATATCCATCTCTTCCAGACGCAGATAAGCTTCCGACTGCCTAATGTGGTGATCCGGAGGGCGAATTAGCATAAAATGAATTTATCTGAGAAGGAACACGTGAGAGATTAGCGCTGAGGTAAAAAGCTACGTGCTGTCAAGTGAAGCTCACACTGGCGAAGCTGCTTTTTCTCATGGTGTTTTTTTTTTCTCTGTATGTTTCAGGGTCTATTGGCTGGAAAGCTGCCTGTTACCTGGAGGCCATGGAATGCTCAGTGCAAAGGCCAAAGATAACTTGGCAGGGCGTTGTGTGTGCAGTCTTAAATAGGACACTTAGTCACATTCTCTGGCATCCTTTGGTCCGCAGACAACAGCTACAGCCTGTTCATGTTGAAAAGAGTCACGGTAATATGGCAGGAGGGTGACCAGGTGTCCCGCTTTGCATTGTACTGCACCGCATGTTGGCCCTTTGTCCCACATCCGTGTATTAACTGTCAGAAATAAGAACACATGGGTGTGTTTTTTTTTACCCGCCTGGCACATGAGCCGCTTATGCCGTTGCAGCAGAGTTCCTACTCTATTTAGTAGCGCTACGTCAAACGCAGCAACCTGGCTCGTACAAATGCAACATAGCCAAGCTTGTCTAAAAGCCTGGCTTTCATCCAAAAGGCTGAGAGAAGAGACGTGAAGTCCCACATTGTCCCACACCAAACGTACTACTCGTCCAACATTTGGCCTGTTTGCATCTAGTCACCCTATATGGCAACAGTTATAGATCTAAACATTTTTAGACAATTTATGTCTTCAGATGGGTAGATTTGAACCCAGCACAATGATCAGCTATACACAGAATAACGTGCTTCCCTGCGAGATCAGACAGTGGAAATGGGAGCGAGCACAAAGCGTGGAGCCAGGGGGCAGACTCCCTCTCTGGGTCACCCCGGTCAGTAATCACCACTCGCCCACTTCCTCCTGTGGTTTGGCAGGTGGTGTCTGCAGGAAAACACCGTTTTCTTTCCATAGCTATGAACTTAAGCTGAAATTCCCTTCCAAAACTCCCATCCTTCCCTCACTACCCTCCCATCAGAGCGCTGCAGACCAGGGTGTTCCAGGGTCAGCTCAGACCGTAGACTAGTGAACATAGGAGGGGAGAAGGCTAAGTCCAGCCTTTGATAAACAGTCTCTTCCCTAACCGCAGTCCTGAACCTGCCACTTTACACAGAATGTAATTATGGTCATCTGAATGGTTAAATACAGGTGCTCTCATGGAACACAAACACAGCACAGTCCCATGGAGAGGCAGTGTTGTCTCTGACATACTTTACATGTGGAAAACTATTGAGAAATCGACAATGAACTCATCAATAAAAAATGTAAAGAGAGCAGTGGAAAATCATTGACACTTATATAAAGCCAATTCATGTTTCAACATTGCCACCTTGTGGTAAGTTCATAAACTACAACAGGCAGGAATAATCAGAAATGCCTGGTATGTGGCAAGCCTCAACTCTTTTTCATACATCCTCTTTAGGGTTTAAAGAGAAAGGTTAGCCGGTCTGTTCGGCATTTGCAAAGGTCCATCAGATGACCTGTGGAGATGAGGTCGAAGCCTGTGAAACTGAGGGGGCAGCAGAACAGTGCCCCTATGGTCTACCTTCAACTGCCACAGAGAGAGCTACCAAAATAAACACATTCAGGCCTTATAAACACAGCCATTCTTCCATTACACACACAACCCAGCCTTCACATGTAGTGTCAAGAAGGTTTTTGTTTGTGTAGAACAACAGCCTCACCAACACCCTGCCAGTTTGGTTTCCACGGTGACCCCATAGATAGTTTGGTTTCCACGGTGACCCCCATAGATAGTTTGGCCCAGAGGTGAGGAAAGGCATGCATGCTGGGCTTGCGTGGGTCAGAGTTAAGAAGGGTCTCCACGCTCACAAGTCCAGTTAATAGGTGATCAATTATCTGGATTTTTCACTCTTGCCTTTTCAGCCAAAGACAAGAAAAAAAGGCTTATCTTTTAAGACACAAACACACCATCTAATTAAAGTGCCTCAGGGCATGAAAGCTACTTTCATGGTTATTAAACTATTTATTGAAATACGCTGGAAAGAAACTGAAAGGCTACATTTATTGCGGTCTTATCTCAGCTCGATATCTAACTTGAGTCAGACAAAGAGACTAAGAGCTTACTGGATCACATTTCACATGTTGATAAAAGCACACCCTTCTGTCTGCACGCACACACACACACACACACACACACACACACACAGCTCTAATGTGAGCACACAACAGCACTGTCACACACTTCAACTCATCTAACTTCTCAGCAGAGTTTGGAAGGCAAAGCTCAGAAGTAATATAATGCATGAACACACTCTTTTCACACACCATCATCAAGTGAGCTGACTGTGTTGGAGAGGAAAGTTATGAAACAAACAATAACAGGGCACACAGTTCATAAGAGTGCCTGGGTGCCATCGGATGATTTGGCAACTTGTCATGTAACAACCTAAACAGATATTTTCAGTGAGGTTGTCATCACTTCTCAAGTCAAATTAAATAATGCAGATATGTGCAGCAAGAAATTAGTATGTATACTAGTTACACTGCAACCACCACTGTTTTATCACGTATTACTTCACAAACACACACACCCAAACACCCACCCACACACACAAACTCTCACACACATCTCTCTCTCTCTCTCTCTCTCACACACACACACACACACAAACTCTCTCTCTCTCTCTCTCTCTCTCTCTCTCTCTCTCTCTCTCACACACACAAACACACACACACACCCACTTGGAATGCCACTGACTGGAAGACAATAAGTCTTTGTAACAGGTATGAAAGTTGGAGCAGTGATTTCCGCCTTACCTGCCACATGGTTAAATTCCCATAATCCATTAACAGAGCAGAAGAGGCAGAAACGCGCTGGAGTTGAGGCTTGAGGCCGTGAGCTGATGCCCATGAGAACATCCACAGAGAAGGTCCGAGGGGAAAGTGAATGAGTCTCTCTGCTCTGACTTTATTTGTTTATCACTATCTGTGTTGCTCCTTGTGGCAGTTTCTGACCCTCCAGCTTTCTGCCTCAGCCAATAGCAGAAGGCAGGAGGGGGCTCTGGCCAAGCAGCCTGTCTGTCCTCTCAAATCAAATCTGTCATCCTCGGCTGTGGGCGGGATGCTACGCTCTCGGCCAATCAAACGCCAGGGGGTGGGATCTCCAGGAGTACTGGTATGTCTGACAGGAGTTGACGGAACTCAGGCGTTTGCAGTTATGTGGAACTGATACAGAAGCAGTCATTTCAAGTCATTTCAAAAGAAGCATCAATCAGTCTGTGACATCCAGCAATTTTGTGCGCCATTCACTTCATGTCTGTAAAGCTGAACAACAAGAAGAGTGCCTGCCCTCGGATGCTCTCTGTCAGTCGAATTAGATGAGAGGTAATCAATCACTGCTGCTCCAGAGAGTTCAGACCTCTCGCGGAGGGATAATCTATAACCAAACTGATGTTATCTGCACTGATTATCAGATTTCTCTGTCTCTGTCTCCACCGAATGCTTGTCTCTGTGTGTGGCTGGCTGTGGGACTCAATGGTGAAAGCACTTTTCTTTCTCAATATCCTGTCAGAAGTGAGTACCAATTTTCCACAAGATCAGACGAGACTCTTACTTCTACTTAATGAATCCCAAATGGAAGTAACTCTCCAAATATAAACACGAGATCTCAAATTGTTTCTGGTTGGCATTAGGAACTGGTGTTTTCAGTGGGGCCGATGTGTGTCTCGTACTCTGTTTACGCCAACAGTATTTTGAGGGCTGTGAATTCTTGAGCCTTTACTTTGTGCAGTAGTCACTGTGTCAACCACATAGAGAATAACATCACATTACTTTTGTGCTAAGCAAACTTTCAGTTATTTTGCAGAAACACAGTGGAATTAGTTTGTGGTGGAGCTGTCCCGGCTCGCTGGCATCGGCTCACACTGGTGCTTATTTCCATGCTGTGGTTGTGGGGAAGAATGCTGGCTTCTCCAGCGTAAGCCACGAGACGGCTGTAGAAGGAGCAACTCGCTGCCATCGCTTTTCATTCACTATTCTGAAAATGACAGGCCTGGCCCTCACTAAAACTCTCTGACTCTGTCTGACCCATTCAGGCCGGGGCACTACCAGCAGTCATTACTATTGGCTATTAATATTCTATTATTCGGTTTTAAAGCCCTTCATATTCAGTTGTCAAAAGCAACTAAGAGTTATCACATTTTTCAGTAAACAGCAGCCAGAGTTTAAGATGCTAATGCTAGTTCAGTCCACTTCACAACAAACAAAGCCACAGCGTGAGACTGATAGACTGGGACAAACCCCCAGCCCTAACTCAATAATGTGAATTATATGCCCAAACTTGGTTCTGTAATGGGGATTATGCGGTTTAAACTCTGGTAAACCACTACACTGTTTAATTGTCATCTCATCACTAAACACTAAAGAGGCTTCAGGGATTACGGGAGTGTGACTGGCTTGCGTATTACCTTTGAAAAAAAAACATACAATGTGTCTCATTGTGTCTGGAGCAGAGGGATGGAAGTCAAGATGAATCTATCATTTATTGAAAAAAGAAATGAATGCTATGACTACACTGCATATTATTAGTGCCAGCATGGATTGGAGAAATCATACTTCACTGCTTCTCTTTATCCAATGCGTATTACCACTTTACCAGTATGATGACAAAGAAGAGAGATATGATTCAGTTAACCTGAATTTAGCACAAATGCAAATTACAATGCAGATTGTACACAGATATATTTGAGCAGATTTGGGAATACTATTCTGAATTCCTGGTACAATTGCCATTCAAACAATCTTGAAGATTTCAGAAGAAAAACAATAACTCATATCTAGTCAGATTCATCCAATACATGCCTGAGATGAAATGCAATATCTGCCAATAAGCAATGCCTCTCCAACAGCCCACGGATATTTCCTCACTCTCCTGCCTGGAAACAGCCCACAATGCTCCCGATCAAAAGACATTAGCTCCAATGACGGAGAGAGAAGCATGGCGTTCAGGATTGCCTTACCAGTCTGACATCCAGGGTGACAGCTGACACGGCGCCGCTGACTTGAAGGAAAGTGCTGAGAACACCAGTTTGAGTCTCTCAGGAGCTCACTATCTCTCTCTCTCTCTCTCTTTCTCTGTCTCACACACTCTTTCTCTCTCTCTCTCTCACTTTCTCTGTCTCACACACTCTTTTTCTCTCGCTCTCTCTCTTTCTCTCTCTCTCTCTCTCACTTTCTCTGTCTCACACACTCTTTTTTTCTCTCTCTCTCTCACGTTCTCTGTCTCACACACTCTTTCTCTCTCTCTCTCTCTCTCACTCACACACACTCTCTCTCTCTCTCACTCTCCCACTTTCTGCCCTTCTCTGCTTCTCTCTCTGTCAGACTCGTAGACTAGACCACTGCCTCCTTCCTCTGCCACTATCTATCTCTGATATTCTCCTCACAGTTACAGACACACCACTCTAATCCATTCTGGGGAGGAAGTTGGTGGAGGGGGGGGGGGTATAGTTGCAGTCCAAATGACTCCAGCAGCTCCAGCCACTTCTCAGGCTCTCTTCTCTGTCTTGTTTTGTTGGCCCAGATCATTAGCCTGGTCCCGGGGGGAACTTGGTGAGGTAAATAATCCCCCTCCTCTCCTCTCCTCCGGTGGGGAGCTGTCACTCAGCCCTGCTGGACAGGATGGGGCCTGGCTGCCAAGGAGACACCTCTGGTTGGTCATTAGGGGACGGCGGTGCTCGGCGGCGCAGGGGAGGGCAAAGAGTTTTGTCACCGTGGGGCGCAGATTGAGCTGACCCGTGGGCACATAATGGGGTTTCATGCCTGCCTTTCATTTGCATGGCAGTCATGCCAGACATGGGCAGACCCACGCACAATGGCAGTAGTCCTGCTTTAATGAGTCAGTCAGGGTTTGTGAATGCAGAGTCTCTCTCTCTCTCTCTCTCTTACGAGGAAGCCTCTATCAGGGTAGCTTAAAGCTATGTAACCCCTCATTAGACTTTCATTCAGTTGTCAATTGCTTAAACTATGTTATGCAACATTCCAAAAGAGTGGAGTGAATGTGTTGTTAAAAAAAGATTTGTCCATATGGGACTAGCTGCTACAGTTCTACGCTGGAGTAGCTCCATGCATGATTATCGTGTGTTATTTATTCTCTCTTTACTTAACATTTCACACCATGGATTTAGATACACAGCATAAGCACTGTGTAACTGCCTTAAAAGTATCTGTGTGAGTCATATATATCTTTTTGTCTTGTTCCCTTTCATCTGTCCTGGTAGGAAGCAGAAGTGATCTACACATATTTTACGTCTCTGGTTGCCATGGCGGTGTGCGAGTGCTTCTCGGAGCGTCTTGGCATTTGCGTCCAGCAGCACTCTATAATCTTTTCATGGCCCGGGCTTCCAGCCTTGTAGATGAAAGCCTGCTTGTTTCCTACTCAGGCACATAGCTGGCTGCCATTCCAAAGCTCCCCCACAGTCTCTTGTGTTTGGGAGAGGGCCCAGTGAAAAGGCGTTGGAGACGGGGGGGGGGGGGGGGGGGGGGGGTACACAGAAAAGCAAGTTGTTTTCCGAGGCATTTTCTCACAAGGCAGGAGGACCGCTGAAGAGCCTGTCTGTTTGCAGTGACCTCCACAAAGCGCTTAAGTTGACAGGTTGACATGAAGAGGCACGAGGGGTGTCATGGGGACTCTTATCAGCGATACTTCTCCAACCTGGGAAGAGGAAGTCAAGGCTGTCACCTTAAATGAAGTGATGGCAGCTGCTGTCCTTCTCTAGTTAAGTGTGTGACCTACTTGCACTACAATTTGTACAAGTTATGCGCAGTACATGTTCAAGTACATGTGCAAACATGGTCATTTTCTTAAGTGTATCATTGGACCAGGTGTGCAAACACATCACCTGCTGGTTGATATTGCTACAGTGCCTGCCCAATACGAGCATGTACACAGAGACACTCGCTCATGTTTGACATACATGAACTGTATTGCTGTGACTCTTCTGGCCAAACGCTGTGGTCATACACACACACCAGTGATTGGCAGGAGGAGCATCCAGTACACACAACACAGAACAGAAATGACTGGCACTTTCCTCATTCATACTGATTGAGACCCTTGAAGTGCATTAGTCCCAGTGAAATGGGCAGGCACAGGGAACTCCAGCGGAGCATCAACACACTGTTGACAGAAGAGACCCAAAGACTCATTTCCCTAATTAGAAGATTTATAAGAACTGATTATATGTTCCTCTGATAACATCCAGTTACTATGCCATCTGAAGGTCAACTCCAAAACCTTCATTTTCAGTGAAACTAAAGGCTGAGTGGAAACTTTGAATCTGGTACATTTGACCTATTCCCAGAAGACATTTTGTAGGTTGCGGTTAAGATGCTGCCTCCAATTCGCCCACATGAAAAGCAGCTGGATTCTCAATTCTCAGTGACTCACAGGGCAGTTAGGGAAACTGTGGGGTAAAAAAACAACGGTTTGGAAGATACAGAAGTCACCCTGAGCAAAGCTGTGTCTGTTTATGTTATGGTCACAAACTCTGGATTGCTCCATGGATGAAATATATACGAAGGAATGTGATTGTGGAAAACTGATGAATGGGCAGTGTTCCTACTCCCACTGAAGTTACATCAGCACCTGGTGGTGAAGGTAGCATGATGGTGATGTTTCACATCCTGTCCACTTCCCTCCAAACACACCCAAACAGTGTGATATGTATGAGCCAAGCAATTCTGAATATAAATGATACTCTTACTCATCAAATATTTATTTCAGTGGCTTGTACGATTATATATTTCATTTTATGACTGCCTTTAGCACATTCAGGTAACACCATTGTATCCTGCTTTATGCAGTGAAGAATGTGATTTTAATGGGCTCGTCCTTGGGTCCAGTCAGTCAAGCTCTGATCTGCCATATTCCCCCTCACACTAATGTATTCCATCCTATGGCCAAAAGGATGGAGTTGCAACCAAGCTGAAGCAATATGGCATCACCCTCCTCTCCAGACTGAACTGGAGCACCTCGGAGACGAAGCTTTATACATTATTGATTTGGCATGGTCACAAAAATCAACTGTGCTTGCACTACATTCACGTAGAATTGAAACAGGGGTGTACTATCAAGTAATTGTCATATAAAATAACCATTATTCAGAGTAAATGAATATTCATGCATTTTTAATAAGGCCATGCATTGCCAGGGGCCATTTGTGAGTGGATATCCCCTGGCATTTGGCATAAACATCTTGCTGAATTCCAAAAGCATGAGAGCAATTAAAGAATATAAAATTGGATAAATATATCTAGGCTAACAAATGAATGGTATTTCCTTTACCATATCCGAATATGGTCCATGATATTGCGAATCATTGCACTGTACGTATATGCAATGATGCCAGGTTGGCATCTAATCAATCTGCACTGGAACCATGCCTGTGCTGAATCTAGTGCTGAGTCTAATGATGTTACACACAGACACACTGGAAGTGTGCTTGTGAAGTCCTAATTTAGAAAGGGCAAAACACTCTTTCTGATTTTCAAAAAAAAAACAAACAAAAAAAACAAAAAGGCAAAACACGCTCTGATCTCCCATGTCTGAAGATGTTACAGGGAAAGTAGTGAGCTACATCAAGAACATTAATGGGCAACATCAGGGAGAAATTATCTTGTGATAACTCCAGATATTCACAAATGAAATAAACGCGAGCATCATTTTTTCTCAAATTAACATCCCCCAAAAAAACGCTCCATCTGTGTCCCTCCAGATGATGAATCTCATTACACTTATTATGAACTAACTGGGTTATAAATCATGCTGGCTGAATGCAAAAGCAGAGAAAAGAGGTACTCACACTCACACTCTGCTGTCTGATGTTGGCCCTCTACAAACGCAAGCGACTCTGCTATAGTAGGAGGCAATGGTCGGCTGTCTCTGACACAAACACATGTCCAAAACTCTGCTTCCAAACAAAACCCCGTCACCTAGCCAGCGTGGTCCCTCCCCCTCCCCCTGCCCACGCCCCCTGCCTCCGCCGCTATGTGCTCATGTCAGCGTGAAGCATGCTGGGGAAGTGAAGCATGCTGGGAAGTGCCTCTTCCTCTGGACCATTTCAGGGGCTCCAGCTCCAGTCATGGCGGGGCTACGCTTTGGGCCCCGACACGCCCCACTCCCCTCGCCCTCAAAAAACAAAAGCAGAGCAAATTGGGGAACAAAGGAGGAGGGAGATGGGAAGGCGGGGTTGGTGGGAGGGGGGGAGGGGGGGAGGACCTCAGGGAGCTCATTGTGATGAGGCGGCCCAGATAACCAGGCTGCACGGCCAGATGGGGTCAGTCAGGGGAGCTTCCACCCACCGCTGCACCCCCTGCGTGGGCACCGTGGGCGCCGTGGGCTCTTGTCAGCACCGGGCCCGGGCACAGGCAAGCAGAACGTGAGCTGATGGGCAGCACCGAGCCGGAGGAAGGAGAGGAGAGCAGGAGTCCTCTCCTCGGAGTCAACGGACAGTACGGATTAACGGGAATGGGAATAATCACAGAGTGTGGACATCAGACCACCCATGAGGAGCATCACAGAGATTAATATTCATGAATATTTGCCAAATCAGGAGATTTCTCATACTTTCTAGTGAATTAGGTCAGGCACATGATTGGGATGCTTTTCACTGGATTGTGAGTGTAGAGCTTTGCCAGCACATCTCTGCTATAAATTGGAAATATATTGTATCCATATCTCACCCATTTTCCACAAAATCTATACCTCCCTATAATTAGCTAGAATAGCATGCATTAACGCCAGGTCACTCTTCCGAAATGAGGCTCCAGTAAGCTGTGACCTGGAACTGATTCCATTGCTGTTGGAATACTGAGTGCCTACACTAAGTCTGCCAACACCGCCAGCCCTCATGTTTCAGATGCCAGAACCATCCCATCCCATTTCCAGAGAAACAACAAACAACTCTGATCAATACTGACTGGGCTGGGAGATGGAGCAATAGCTCAAAGGAGAAAGTAGAGACTGATATACATACTTACTACTGTAACGAACAGCCAAGGCAATGGGAGTATCATCAGAAAAAAAAAAAAAATGGAAATCAATACGAAAATCTAAAGGGAACATTTAGATGGATATTCTCCAACCTTCTAGTAAATAACTCAACCAAACCAAACAACGTCTTTAGTCATTAAAGTGGAATATAACAGTTTCATGGCCACAGTGATGTTCTCATTAAAAACAGAACCAAACACTTGGAATGAGCAAATGTGTTGGTCCATCAAAAATACTTTTCCTGGCATCTCAAGTAGAGGTTTTCTCAGTCAGGTTTTCATCCCCTGTGACCTCGCATGCCTGGAAATACCAGGATCAACAGGGGAATAGTGTCCTACTCTGTGGACACGTTATCACAAATCTGAAAGAGTTTGAGGGGTGGAGGGTTCAAGGAGGATTATCAGGGACCTCCCTGACCTTCACTGATGGTGGTCTTTTAGGGACAAGTTAAAGGATCCCTGGGACACCATCAGCATTAGATTATAATCTCAAATATACACAGACACATACATATGGACTAGTGAAATCAGTGGCTGGCAAACTGTGAATGCTGATTCATTTTCAGTGAACATAAAGTGTGCGTATGTACACAGCAACAAATTGAATGAGAATTTACAAGCAATCGCACAATTCAAAGACATTCCACAGGAAAACATTAGCACTGTGTACAACTGATCTCTACAATCTGCTGGGACTTGGCACTGGATTCAGGACTGTTGACAAAGACTATGACTTTTCTGAGAATGGAGGAATAATATCTCAGAAAATCATACACAAATCATAGCCAAGAAAATTCTGACTCTTTTGTGTCCTGAAAAATGCATCTGTCTTTCGTCAGTCGGTGGTGAAAGCTTGTCACATTTTGTACATGCTGCTAGTTGAGACATTTTAATTGCTTCCCAGTTGCAATGGATTTTTTTGATTCTGTGGGGACATCAATGTCGCTTGTTAATTAAGCCTCACCCTGTCATACAGGGCACTGCGAGTCCTGGGAGTCAACACAATGATTTAACTTTCCATTTTTCTTCCCACTTTGGCCTCACTGTTATCCCTTCAGTTGCTTAATGAACCGTGGATACGGCCAGACCACACTGCCACACCTGCATCGCTATCGATTAGTTATGCCTTTCCCCACAGCTCTTGTTTGTCTGGTAGAGGAGATGGGAACAGGCTTTCTCGTCTCTAATGACTGGAATTTCACACAGCTGCTGCCTGTGCACAGCCATGACTCATTTGAATATCATGTCATCATGATAACCGATCCTTTCAGTTACACCTGGCGGTTATTTATTGTCCACCTGGACAACTTGGCAGCTTTGTGGAGGAGCTGCACATTTCTGCTGTCTGCACTTCCAAAGGATGATTGTCCATTACTAATCATTGGTGATATGACTATTCACATGAACAATTCTCCTTCAGCAGACTTCTTGTGTCTACTTAACTCGTTTAATCTCAGACGTGTTCACAGTCCTCCAACTCATGAGGCTGGTAAGGATCTAGATCGCATTCTGTTGTACAATTGTACAATGGTCAATCCTGTACATGGATGAACTCGGTCAATGGTCAATCCTGTACATGGATGAACTCGGTCAATGGTCAATCCTGTACATGTATGAACTCGGTCAATGGTCAATCCTGTACATGTATGTACTCGGTCAATGGTCAATCCTGTACATGTATGTAGTCTATTTGACTTTCTGTGCATCTCCCAGAACATCCTCCTGATCCTCCTCATGTGGCTTCGCTCGAAACCTCAGAAGTCTCCCAAGCAATGAGTTCTCCTCCTTGGTGGCATGTACTCTACCGACTCCGAGTTGATTCTCATCACTAGAGGTTAATGAGGCTGAGGACCCTCTTTGCTCTCGTCTGGGTAATGAATGTCCTCTATCCACAAGACCTGATCGATCGAAAACCCTGTCACCCTTGGCTTCCTGATAATATTTGTAAGATAAGGAAATGGCATAAATCCAGAGATGCCAATGATCTTGGTAACTATTAGCCTCTGTTATTTGCCTTTTCTTCCATGGTCACAGCTGCAAGTCACAGAAAGGCCTTCACAGTCAGTGATATCTGGTCAGTCGGCTCAGTTTCTGCTCAGTCATGTTCTGATTTTACAGTGAACCATGTCATCCTCCTCTCTATGTTGTCTGAACTGGAAATGTCAGGAAAAGCACACGGTTGGTTTGAATCGTACCTCATTGGGCATTCATTCAACGTATCTTGGCAGGGACAAGTGTCAAAATATCAGCACCTCTCCACTGGTTTACCTCAGGGATCGGTACTTGGACATCTCCCATTTTCCATTTACATCACTTCCTTAGGTGATGTAATCCATTCCCATGGCTTCTCCTGTCACTGTTATGCTGTTGATACTCAACTTTAATTGTCCTTACCCCTGGATGACTCCACAGTATCGGCTCAAATTTCTCCATGCCTCAGTGATATTTTAGCCTGGATGAGGGAACGTCACCTTCAGCTTAATCCTTCAAAAACTGATCCAGCTATCTCACAAAATATTAACATACAATTTGGTTCATCTTCATTGACTAACTAACTAGAACTGCATGAAACCTGGGTGTTATAATTGATGACCAGCCAGACCCTATCTCACACAACAGGCTATACAACCTCATGTGCAGGCCCTAGTTATTTCTAAACCAGACTATTGCAATACAATTTTGTAGTGTTATTGTTGCAGATGATTCAGAATGTGGCAGCGTGTTTAGTCTTTTAGCCAAAGAGGACACATTAACATAACTCCTCTGCTAGTCACCTTTCACTGGCTCCCTGTAGTTGCTAGAATTAAATTGAAATCTCTCTCTCTCTCGCCTATAGGACAGCCACTGGATCGGCACCAGCCTATTGAAATGCAATGATTCAGCTCTTTCCCCCCTCTTGACCACTTTGCTCCTTCAATGAGGCTCTGTTGTCTTTGCCGTCTGTCAGTAGCAAGACATTCTCTTAGTTTGACGATGACCGTGCTGAGCAGTCCTTTACGGTGCCAGTGCGGTTAGTACGTTATTTCCTGTTTATTTATCTCTGACAAAATCTGTGTCTTTTATAAGTGCTTTGTAACCCCATCCCACCCCACCCCATCCCCCCCTGAACCCAGCAGCTGTCTCTTAGTTTGACGATAACTGTGCTGAGCAGTCCTTTACGGTGCCAGAATGGTTAGTCATTGCCTGTTTATTTATCTCTGGAAAATCTGTGTTTTTTTTACAAGTGTTTGTAAACACCCCCCCCCCCCCCCCCCCTTTTTCTTTCCTACTGTGAGGCGCATTGTGTTACCTCCGTGTATGAAATGCGCCGTACAAATAAAGTTTGATTGATTGATTGATTGATTGAGAGATTGCAGTCAAAACTCTTTTTGTTTGTGGTACCTCAGTGATGGAATGACTAACGTAGTGTTTTAGCAAGAGCATTCATACATTCAAAAAGCATTTAACAACTCATATATTTTAACAGCATTAGTCTAATTAGCTTATTTGGTTGAGGCATACTTTATAAATATAATAGAAGTAATAATTTATGGTTTTACTTCAAAATTATAATTAATGTTGATTTGTTAATTTCATTTCTATATGCTTATTACTTAATTTTCTTATTGTTTTTTGTAGTCTTTTTTAATCTAATGTTCTTTAAGTTGCTTTGGACAAAAGCTAAATACCTAAAGTATATAATGAAATGGAATGGATACACCTTGTGAAATGAATAGGCCTGTATACCGTGCATGTGCTAAACAGCCCTCAGCTAACTCTAACAGAATTCAAAGTTGCTCCTTACCTACTCGCACGTTACTGCATACCAGACCTTCATGCAGTCTCTATACTCCTTGTCACATCAATAACCAGCTGACATACCAGACCTTCATGCAGTCTCTATACATAGTCACATCAATAACCAGCTTACACAGCAGTCCATGATAATGGCAGATATAGCAGTGTGTCTTGATCATGCTGCTTTGTCATACTGCAAATCAAAACATTACCAAGAAAACATAAGCCATCAGAGACTTCTGCCTCCCTCCTTCCCTCCCTCACTCACTCCCTCCCTCAGTTAACATTCTTTTGGCACAGAGAACGAGGAGTCTTCTGGTATGGTGTTTGGAAAACACTATTTACTCATTCCTCAAGATTAAACTGATGAAGTGGTAAGGTATATCTCATGGTTTCAGAGTCTTTCCATTCCTCTGACAATTTCTTGGGAAGCAGGCCCTCTACCACAAAGGATTTAAAACCAAGGGCTCAAAGTGTCTATGCTCCAGTCAGCTACATTGTGTAGCACAGATGGCACAAAATACCGGAGAAAATCCTTACCTTCCGAGCCTAGACTGTCCTCACCTGCAGATAAGCGCTCTTTGTTGTGACTAAGGTCTTTGCCCATGCTTAAAGACTTAATTTAGTACAACCTGTTGTAGGCCGGCTCGTGAGACCGCAACATAAAACATTAGAGGCAGACGACAAAGTTATCTTAGTAAATGACGGGTATCTATTAAGTCCATACAAGGTATTAAGCAAAATAAGACGTGTCTAGGGGGTTTGATGTCTGTATGCTGAGAGAGAGCCTCCCCAAGTGTGGGTAATCAGTCAATCAACCATGGCTCGTCGTCCCCCGCTGTTGCTTGCAGGCCATGCATGGCCACTACATTGTGTGCAGGGGCGCGGGGGGTCGTAACACAACCCCTCTTCTTGGTCACCTTCACTTAAATACCTTGTGACTGTCCTCTCAAGACCTTACCAATAATAATAATTCTGAAGCAAATATGAGAATTTTATATGCTTAATGCTGAAATTGATATCAGAATGTCTTTGAAACATTTATTCTCGGCCGCCCAAGTCTTATCATTACCAGGCCCCTACAATCTCTAGCCATAAATAAACGTCTTTGCATTATCTATTTATTTTCCACGTTACCGCAGGGATTAGTCTTCACAGAAGCAGGGGTAGGGGTTGTGGTCACCCAGGTCATTAAGCTGGTGTGGTCACCCAGGGTCAAGCCCAGGATCTAATCCAGACGACCCTCAATGATTACCGGAGTAAGGCATTCAGTGTCACACATTCAAGCATTTAACTCATCCCAAATCTAGATGCTGGAGGCCAGGCATGTGTTTCCAACAGGGTAGAACATGCAGGACCTGATGTTTTAAGGTCGAATGCACATTTAGGTGTTCCAGACCATAGGACCAGTCAGAAAACATTCATGGACTAACTTTCTTGCACTCACTAGTACCAACACGTATAACACCAATAATCTCATGATATGTAAGAACTATACCAAAGACAGTGGAGGACCATGACGTTCTGCCTTTCCCCATACTCTGGTGTTTTAATTTAACAGAGCATTAGTCAATGCACAATAGAAATGCAGAAAGTCTGCTAGACAGACCTGCTAACAGGCGACAGCCCCTGCCTCCACCTCTTAGTAAGCTATTAGTCGACTGTTTGCTCATGCAAGAAACAACTTGCCCGAAGCGCTGTTTGTGATTTATTCTCCTCAAGAGCACATCCTTCTCTCTCCTCTCCTTGAAAAGTTAAAGTCGGCACTTCTGGCTGTACATCATTCATCTTGATGTTTGCCACCCAGGCTGTGACCAGTAATTCTTTTTCCAAATGGAAATCCACAAAAACCCCATTAATTTCAGGAGCCTCCAACTATATTCAAATGCAATGTCTACTTACTTGGAGGCATGGGAGTGGGTAGGCCCTAGCTTAAGAAATGAATGTGAAATAGATTTCCACATGCTATTTCAGATGCTCTTTCATGTTTGTCAGTTTCATTTAGCAAGTATTTCCCGCAAACGGACTTCAGGCCCTCACTTTGCTCAAAAACTTTTAGCAACGAGAGATGAGAAACATATTCAATGACAATAGCTGATGTCCTTGAAACATTCGTACTCTTGCCAACATACTTGTACATCAAACAAGCTCTTTCCATGCTGAAGATATCAAGGTGGTGTCTGTGAAACAAGTCAGACTAACATCACTATTCTCCAGTCACCAGTGGAGAGCCCCTGTACCCAGACTGACAGCCCCGTGTCTTACCTGCTCCCCCATGATGTCCCAGTGTGGTGTGGAGTCTCCCAGTGGGGCAGTGTCTGTCTGTCTGTCTGTCTGTCCGTCCGTCTGTCACGCGTGTGTGCGGAGCCTCTTCTCCTCGCCGGAGCCGTGGTTCTGCTCCCTCTGCCTCAGCTGGGTGTGTTCGTGCATACCTCTCTGACAAGCTGACGTGCACATCTGCCCTACAGGTTTCCACAGGAGCAAGGAGTGTCAGGGCTCTCCTTTAACCCTCTGCATGCTGCTGGGGCACCTGGGGTTCCTAGCAATCATTTGGCATTCAATCTGAAATGGGTGAGCAGAAATTAAATGAATATCTCTGAACAGCATTTTCTCTACAGTTGATTTTATTCTGTCTGGAGCACTCTAGTTTCTCAGTCAACATGAACCGGAAAAGATGGAAGCAAAAATAAATGTTAAATGCTCTTGTGTTCTTATCTATAGCATCTCCTTTCTCTTAGTTTCCTTAGTCCAGCGTGGCCCAGAATATGAATGATGCCCACGGTGCTTTGAGAGAAAGAGAGTCCAGTGTGAGCTCCAAGGCCGTTGCACTCTCCTAAGGGGTCAGCATGCATGTTTTGGCCAACAGTGTTGCCATTAGGAAGGGCCGGTCAGCGAGGAGTAATACTGTACGTGTGTGAGTGATTACACTGTCAGTGACAACAAATTGAAAACAGTACATGCACAGTCTTACTTCGACAGAAGCTCCATTTTGATGATAAATTAGTGGCAACGAATGCAAAGGAATTACTTACTATAGAGCATTGATATTGATACTATATATAAAGCAGACTTTTGTGTTGATTCAACAGTGTTTGGACTGCAGATGTTGTCAAGCATGCTGATGATGATTCATTGTGACAAACTTTCCTTTTTCTCCACTTGAACGCTGAAATGTTTGGGAAAGTACAGTGAGCATGAATCAGAACAACCAGAAGGAGCCTTGACCTAACCTAATGGAAATTCCCTATGCTTCATCTGCTGCCATAAAATAAGATTACTACTATTATCTATCAAGGCACATCTTATTCATAATTACCACTTACCTTCACCTGAAATTACTGTGAGAGAGACCAGATGAGCGCATAGTTGCAACTCTCAAAGTATATGGTGGTGCACATGGTAACAGGACATTCTGAATTTGATCTAATGACAGTATGATAATGCAGTATCTAAATTTATATCATTGTAACCTTGACTTCATGCGATACCTTTTGCTAACTGACATTGTGGATTTAGTATTTTAACCACATGGAGTGTGATAATTCTGCTGATATAATTACAAGTATCCTAGAAAGCAGTTTGAATCTGAACGTGCAAGAACTTGTCCAAAACCTTCCTGAAAACATTGAAGATGAAAAAGATTTTCAAATTAAGAAATTAAGCAGCCACAAATTCCCGTTGTGAATAGATAGGGCCTGGCCACGCTCTATTGGGGATCGTTTTCAGTCATCACAGACTTTGAAACCATTGGACCAGCCTTTAACCTATCTACATTGACTACTATGGAATTGCTATACTTCCTACTTCACCACTAACAGTGCAAACTGATATATTAGCCTTTTCCCAAACCCCATTGGTAGTAAGGAAACAATGTCTTTTCTTGCTGAATAAATGTACACATTCTTTTTGATCCGGTTTCAATTGTTTGCTAGCATTGCTACTGCTGTTTGTATCTCTTCATCTAGCTCCGGCACTGCTGCCATTGTTGTTACGCTTCACTTCAATATCATCGCACACTCCCCTGGAAACTGATTGGTCCGTCCTTCAGAGTGGCTAATGAGTCATCCTGTGAATAGGGTTTCCAGATTATAATCTGAGTGAAAATTAATCAATCACCAGTGAGAGTGTGTGTTTTGTTGAAAGCAGTATGAAAACAAATCTTTCGTCCTTGAATAATGTTACAGCGACGCGAGTTTTAATCAGAATGAAAGACACCGGGGAAGCAAGAGATTTAGTTTTAGAGGAACCACGCAAAGCATATGTAAAAAATGCTTTGCATCATTGAGTTCAAAAGTATTTATCATTTACCCATGGTCACAACTCGCAGTGTAAAGCCCATTGCTCCCAAGACATGCGTAGCTGAAAACAAACTCTCGATAGCTGAACCAGAAATAGATTGCTTGCAGCTTTTGGCTATTGACTTTTCCTCACGAAAACATCTGGGTGATTTTTTTGAGTTTTGGCACTGAGGGGAAGGCAGCCCTTCCTGTTTCACGTGTTCAAAATGTTAGTTTTTGAGTCGAGTTCACTGCAGCCTCTCAGACTGGCCTAGTGGGACCTGTTGGAAGAACATGAAGTAAATTGCTTTCCCGTTGTCAGTCTTAAATGCACAATAGCCTGATGAACATTCCCAGATGAAGCATACTTTTTCTCTGCTGTTCTATTCAGCTCCAATAGGCTCCACTTCCTACATTCTTCATAGTGTGGATTCCCAAAAATTATGTCAGGCCATCTTTCATGGAGATCTAGATGTAGATAAACAAGTTTTTTATTCACACACAACTTTCAGATTTAATACAAGGCAGCTTTTGGTGAACATTTGTCTGCTGTCAGAGAAAGCGTGTGTTGTGGTCCGGATACTATGTGAGCTGGAAAGGAAACAAGACCATGTTCACCAGCTGAAGACATAGGGATAACGCAGAGTTATCGGCATGAGACGCACACAAAAACACACACACACATCTCACAGATCTGTCGGCCAGTAAGTGGGAGTAGGAATGTTTCTGATCAACAACTATAATCCTGGAGCTGATATGCAGAACAGTAATCATACCGTGTGCCTAACCCAGAAATATGAGCATGCTATCAGGAAAGTAACCTCACCCCACGTTAACATACTGCCAAAATCATCAGTACAAGTTATAGTCCAATATCTGAAATCCTCTTTAAAGCAGCCAAACTGAGTGTGCATTTCTTAACATATGTACTGAAAAGCCAAACCCCTAGTTTAAAAAGTTCACCACAATCATAGTCTTGAAATTCAAAAAGCAGAAATAGCTGCTCTGATGCAGTATCAAACTCATTTGTTTCCCAGAAATGGCCATATTTATTCTTTGAAAAAACTTGAAAGGCTTCTTCAGCTTTGTTTGGGTACAGAAGCGCAGACTGAACCCGGTTGGGCCCAAAGGTCGCGGAGAGCAGATGGGCCAAGGATGAGCCAGTTGGTGGCAGCGCTAATGAGATTGTGGCCGGATGGGTTTAGAGTAGGGGGTACTGGCAGGTGGGGGGCAGATGACAGAACTGCACAGTAGGCAGCCTGAGCTTCAAATACGTATTAACATGCTGATCTAGAGACACTTCTTGTTCCATTTCAGTGTAATTAATCTAACATGTCCAATGCATAATATCTACAACAGATATGCAAATATTGTCTGAATTCAATGTTTAAATTGTATGTTTAAATTGTATGTATGATATAGTACAACCAGTAGTCAAATTCCCATGATCATTGTATTATGACAATATCAAAGGTATTTCTTCCTTATTCTATACAATTCAGGTTGATCATGATTGCTTTCACTCATTAAGATCACAATGCTTCATTACATTATGAACTTTCCACTGACCTCTTTCCTTTTAGTTTGCTTAAAAACCAATAAAAAAACATTTATCTCAGTGTCATATAGAGGACTGTGAAAGCAAATCATTTGTGACTGGCTTACAGCTCCAGCGTTGATTCAGTTGTGTAATTAATAGGAGAGAAGATTCAGAACATTCTGGTACTGAACTGAATTGACTGAATTTTCCCTGCCTCTAATGTGCCCGAACGCTGCACTGGAGAGGAAAAAAGATGATGCAGTCCAAAATAAACATGAAAAAAAATAAACTGATGAAGACAAATAAGAAAACTAATGAATATATCAGGATGTGAAGCCAAAGGCATAAAGTCGCAGTACAGTTTTGTTACCTTTCAAAGTGGTGGCTTTAATGTGAAGTCAACTTTCAGATTTCAGTTCTATAAGCGGATTCTGAATAGCTGAGGCTTTGCAGGCTTAATGCAATCAGAACAAATCCTTTAATCTCAAACAAACTTTTCTTTAACATAAAGTTCATAACCTTCGTGGGCAGAGACGGCTCTCCCTCTAGAAATGCTGTGTCACCATGTGACCAGGAAGGCTTGGACCCGTCAGTGCCACCTGACACAATAAAACCCTATTAGAACATCCTCTTCCTGGTGCTCATGCGATTAAATAATTCAATTATCAGCTTCATTTCAGTTGATAGGTGTTCTCAGGAAAAACACAGCAAAACAACAGACTTAACCCGCTCATCTCATATTCTCAGTTGAGATTTGCAGCTGATGTCATTTGCAGTGTCATATAATTGATTGGAAAAGCACACCCTGCTTCTCCCCTCATGCGTCAGTAGAGATTGGGCAGGCACTGCTGCTGCAGACTCTGGATCAGTGCTAATATGTCAGTAGAGATCGGGCAGCACTGC
The DNA here is from genome assembly GCF_900700415.2 of Clupea harengus. NCBI lineage: Eukaryota > Metazoa > Chordata > Actinopteri > Clupeiformes > Clupeidae > Clupea > Clupea harengus. The sequence goes on from NC_045153.1 coordinate 30,456,972, forward strand.
TCCTGCAGACCCTGGATCAGTGCTAATATGTCAGTAGAGATTGGGCAGGCACTGCTCCTGCAGACCCTGGATCAGTGCTAATATGTCAGTAGAGATTGGGCAGGCACTGCTGCTGCTGGTTTCTGAGAGCCTGCTGACGTTCTGTTCCCATCAACACCCTGGTGATCAAAATGGGCTCAGTTGCAGACAATCACTATGATGTGTAAATGATTTGAGTGTTGCACACTGTGATGTTGCACACTGTGATGTAATCATAGCTAAACCAGAACTTGTAATTGTTTATGAAATGTAACGCTCCTACGAAGGACAGAAACAAAGACAGTAAGCAAGAAAGACAGACAGAAAGACAGGAAATACTACCTTTCTTTCTTTCTATATTGGGTTCAAATTACAAACATCTTGAAGGACTTCCTCACAAAGTCTACTATCGTGTCTCAGGCTTCCATCTGCATCAACAGAAGGTTTGCATGCTTGACACAGAGGCCTGTTTTGAGGTTGCTCTGGTGATTTACTGCTGCATAAATGGTGAATGAGGAATGCCCTATAAAAAGAGAGTATCCTGCCCTGGCAGTCTGCTCTGGTCAGGGTTCCGTAGGCCCCTGGTCTGGTCTACGCTCTCCTAGGTCGGTGGCTTGAGATGCACAGCGCAGGGCGGCAGTTGGAAGGCCAGATATGGCCCACAAAATTTAACCACATTTTTCAGAGCTGAGCAAATTCTCTGGCTAACAAAAAGGGGCGCAGCAGAATGTTGAGACAGCAGCAGCCAGATGTGTTTGAACATTGGTCTCTCTCCAGAGAGTGGCGACACCAAACCACTGAACGCTTCAGAAATGGGCCGGCTCAGTAGTGGACAACATACATTTTTTTTTTTTTTTGCTTCTTAAAATTGAAATGGCTCTTTCTTAACTGCAGTGCTTACAGTGAAACATTCAGCCCACAAAGAGTCAAAACAGAGGGGTAAATCTGCTCGTGCACAAACACACACACACACACACACACACACACACACACACACACACACACATACTTTACATCAGCCTCTGCCTTAGGCCTCTGCCATGAGAACCCAAAAGTCTGTTCTTTGTGAGCCATGTTCATCCTGCTCTGTGGTGCGAGAAACGAGAGCTTGAAAATACTTCATGGCGTCAGACTTGCTTTATTGAGTGAATGCTGTGACTTTTGTGGTCGGAGAGATTCATGTCAGAATGTTCTGGAATAGAACCGAGTTTTATGCCATAGAGCCTCACTGACTAGAGCCATAAATCGCCAACACCCAGCTCAGCAGTGCCAAAACCTAAGGAAGACAAAGTAGACGGTGTGACAAAATAATACTGCCTCCTTGTGGCTGACTGACAACACTACCACAATGATCCACCTGACTCTCTTCTCTCTATACGTACTTCTCCAGTGACAATGACCGATTATGACAGACTGTTAGTACTTCTATGTGAAGAATCCATACTTCCAAAGCAGGCTCACCATTAACCACTGATTCCATTCACTCTTTACCACAAGACAGGGGGGTGAGGTCAGTGATGTGCAGCCTGCTGAAGAGAGCCGAATGAAAACCTTGTCATGAATGTTCCCTGACCCCCAGTTGGCAAGCCCCAGGAGTCTGAGGGAAAATTGGAAAAAAATGACTCAGAGGGGAGGTAAAGCTGTCCCACCTCCACCCACCCAGCCACCCACCCCAGATTAAACCCCCTTCCTGCACTTCCTGGTGCTGGCTGAGTGGGGTCCTGATGGGGGCAGCCTGACCCCGAGGGTGGCAGGTCACTGCTGTGTTGAAAACTGCCAAAATTAGGCCTTTATAGAGTCTGAGGAGCTGACAAAACAGCCACCTTCCGCTTCACTTCATCAGAGCATGAACCATTCCAATTATTCCAAACTTCCTCTCGGGGGGGAATGCAGCTCTGCCCATCCACACAGGGAATCAAGCACAGGCGGGCGGATGAGGCGGAGAGTCTGTCGGCTTTAGGTTTCATTTAAGTGGCATTAGATTGGGACTGAAACATTGCGGCCCCCAATCCTGCTTTTAAGTGGGCTGAAGTCAATGAAACGTTGTGGGATGGGAGAGAAACACAAATAAACAAATAAAAATACAAAGAGAAATCCAGAAATAGAAAGCAGCTAAGCAGCTTTATTACATCAGGAAAGCCTTTGGGACGATGCATATTACACATGAAAAAGATTGTTGACCAGGACAGGACATTGAATCATGGACAAGTAAGCAGAAGAAAGAAACACTTCCAATTGCTATGAACAAAATACAGGCACATATTTCTTGCCGACCACATCTTTAAGACTGTTTTGCTGTGACCAACACATGCTTTCAATATGGAGCCCACAATACAGATTCACTTTTTTTGGTCTGTTCCCTCCCCTCACAATAATAAAAGGATCAGTGTCACAAAGTGTTATTGTCAGTGTGGCAGATTAAAGAGCTTAACCTAAGCATAATGAACAATACATCTCTGAGTCACAATTATAGAGTTCCTTCAGACATATGGTTACGATAATTGACCATTGTCATCTTGCTACCAGATAAATGCAGCCATCTTAATCAACTAGAGAGCCGAATGGCTTTATGGCACGGTGACATCCTGATGAGGAACCTCAACTGAACTGCAGCGGATGTGACACTTTGAATGAAGCATAATGACACACTCAGGGAGTCTGGGAAGAAAAAAAGGGAAAGAAACTGTTGCTGTGTTGAAATTAATTATCTCACATTTATCCTATGCTGAAAACATGTGTGTTTTTGGTCGTAGGGGACGGTTCTCATCTGGCAGTTTAGCTCAGCTGGATTTACAGAATGTTTCTAGCCAGCCTGAAAGACTGAAGAAATCAGCGCTGTTGTGTTTGTACAGTTGCTTTGTTTTTATGATGTGTTAAGTTGCCAGGCCTCTGCTAGTGTTTGAGAATGAGCCCCTTTAAGAGCAAAACTCAATCCTAGAATACGGTTAAAACACTAAACTCACATACGTTCTGCTTCTGGGGCTGTTTGACTGATTGTTTGCTGTTCTGTGAGCGTAATGTCTGGTACACGTGAAGTGGCATTTAAATGAGAACGTTCCGACAGCATTGAACACTAGCTCAATATTCTAGCATGCAATGTCACGCAAGACACCCTGGATATATGAAACGTGGCTGAAAGGTATTCTGGGTAAAGCATGACACTGAAGTAAAAGTGCACCAACAACTAATGGACAACCGTCGCTGGATTACACTAAATACTTTAACTAACGGCACAGTCTTTAAGAATATTTACCTACACAGTTTTAGCATGGTACAGGATGCCATTTTCCTTTAAAGCAGTGGATAAAGAGGCTTGAGAGGGAAAGTGGTGAATATATATCAGCACTGTTATATCATGCACAAGGATAGCACCTACAAGTTTAACTTTAATATCTAATAAAATATACTTTGACTCTGTCAATTCCTATACAACTTTAGTGACAAACAAGACAAAATAAAAAAAGGCATTTACAGCTGTAGAAAAAATATCTGAAAAGTTCTGTGAGAAAATGAAGTGCAATAATGCAAACAATCATCCATTTCCATGTGCTCCAGATCAGCTTACTACAGCAGTGAGCCATATAAGCAGACTGGGTGCTATGCAGCATTTCACAAAAGGAATTCATTACACTGTGATTCAAAAACCCAAACACACTTAATGTGAGGTGCTTAATGTCTGAATGGAAGAGACATCATATCATTTCTCTTTTTCCACAACATTTGGAAATACATACTCTCTCTCTCTCTCTCTCACACACACACACACACACACACACACACACACACACACACACACACACACACACACACACACACACACACAAAGACACACACACAAACACACACACAAACAACAAACACACAAACAGTGAACTTGGGGTAGAAGAATAGTACCAAAGACACTACATGTAGCCTACATTCAAATGGATCAGCTTCATCTTTCTGGTGCTTTTGTGACATATCAATGACTCACTGTTACTTAATTTGTGTGATCTGAGCAATTATCTATATTGGAGATTGTACTAGTGTAAAATATTGATTTGATTAAAAATGTGTTACTAATCACAAATATCCAGCAGATACATTGTGGATGGAAAATGCCAATTCATCTCAAATTCAACAGGAGTCATCTTAAAGAACCATTTGTTGACAGTCAGAAATGTGACATACGTTCATTTTGAGGTCTGTTTAAACATGTAATGAACAGCTAAGCTGAGTAAAAAAAAAATTAGCTGGCAGAAAATGGAAAGTAACAAAAAAGCCCAAAACTTCTCAGAAGAACTATCCACATCTTTTATGTTGAGCACAGAGGGCGTCTGCACGTGACTGCCATGGAGCTGGGTGTTCGGCACGGCATCACACCAGCGTCTCTGGCAGGGCGTCTGCATTGTCTGATGAGAGCAGCTGCCATATCTGCCACTTGTCCCGCTGCCAGTCCTGCCAGTCTGGGCTGCCGCGCCCTCTGTGGGCCTTCAGGGGAAAGGGGCGGTCTGAGGCCTCTCTCTGTGGGGGTCGGCGCAGCGCCTGCATGGGCTGAGAGCCCTGGGGATAGGGGGTGGTGGTGGTGGTGGAGGGTGGAAGGGTGGCGGCACCTCTGTGGAGTCCTGGATACGGAGGGGGCAGATTGCCGCACTGCCTGCCTCCAGGCTTGGCCGAGAGGGGAGGTCTGGCAGAGGAGCCTCTGCCGGGTGCGATATCATCTAAGCTGCTTGATCCTGGTTGGCTGCGAGGCTCTGTGCTGTGCTGCGGTTGGCAGAGCCAGATGCCAGTCTGCGGGCTACTGCTGGCACGGGTGACTGGCGTATGGGTCCGGCACTCCTCCACTCCCGCGGAGGTCTGTGTGCGGCGCACCGGTAGCTTCTGGAGGCCACGCTGGCTGTCCAACCCCTCCGCTGAGCTGAGTGAACACTGGGACACGTCCCCGTGTGAGCCTGGGTCACATTTCACACACCAAACATGTTTAGCCAGCATGAAGCATGAAGCATGAAGCGTGACCTTCTGTTCCCAACTTGTGTTTTGCACATTCAAAAGCAAAACAATTCCCCCTTCATTTTGCAAGGTGTTTCACACATGTGATAGAAAGTGCTGCACGTGATGTAATCAAAATGTGCCACTCTGATAGAATAGTGTATTATCATTATTATTAATATTATCAACACTATTAGTAGTGGTATTGTTGTTATTATCATTATTATTAGTAGTAGTAGGATTGTTGCTGTTATTTAAATGCATAGATGACACTTGCATCCCATGGTATATTAGTTAATGAGTTAATTACCTGAGCTGTGGTTCTTTAATCCTGCCCTCATCGATGCATGCCAGGCTTCCCACACATGTGTCTGTTCATCTTTGTCTTCCGCTGCAAAAGAGGAATGTGTGTCTCTTCAGACAAAACAAGACAATAATCACAGGTTCAGAGGCTCTGGAGAAGAGAATGGCTCTATTCAAACAAATGAGTGAACCTATTCACATAGGTGCATATTCACTGCCATAGAAGAATGCTAACTCCTATAACCCTTTTCTAGACCAAGCTAACCTGTGCTAGAGGCTGCAGGCAGGCCGGTGTGCCCCGGCCGCCCCCTCACGCGCCCCTCCAGAGAGAGCTTGTCGGGCCTGTGGAGGGTGCCGTCTTCACACAGGTCTGGGGAAAGCAGTCGCTCAGGGAACACGGGGGAGTTGTTCTCGTAGGGGGAGACCTCACCACTGGAGGCGTTGTTGGAGTCGCTCTCGTTCAGGGAGAAAGAGTCATCGGACCGGAGCAGGTCGGGGTTTCTGGAGGGGGGGTGGAGGACATGAGGGCACAACAGTGAGGGACAGAAACATAGACATTCTTGAACAGTAATAACCTTAAAATATGAGTACATATTAAGAGAAACCACTGCATGAAGTCCCTTAAGGGCAGCTTTATGCTGTAAACACATGCCAGTGTGAACGCCATGGGCTTACTGACAGTGGCCACAAGGGGGCGACAACACATGGTGTATCCTGCAGTTTGTGAATGTGTGCACAGAGCCTCAGCCTCACTCACTCCCACTGAGATGCCTTCCTCCTCAGCAGGTAGTCCACCACGTCAGGGTCCGTCTCCAGCAGACTCATCAGCACCTCATGCTGCAGGTCAGCAGACACCTGCGGGAGCCGCCACAATCAGCCACACGATCCTCAACACCTCCTGACACACACACCCCCCCCGCTCCGCGCTGTAACGGAGCCCAGAGCCAAACCCTTCCACACACAACAACCCCCTCCCCGCTCACGGCTCACAGTTCCTCAGGTGATCTTCTGCAGACTGGGCCTGCTGTGTCCGCTCGGCTCGGAGTTATTCTCACACACATATCCATTTCACTGGCATGGGACTATTTGGACTAAGCATACGGCTAATAAAGGGGAGCTTTAATGCAAACACCAGCAGCACTGATAGCCCTGATAGCCTCACTAAACAGGAGGTTTGGCATCACAGTGAATGTGCGTGACATGTTACACCACCTGCTTGTTTAGCAGAAGTGGACGTTGGAAGATATCAGTGTGGGCTGCACGGAGGAACTCCCCCTGAAACCGAGTGCATTCATACCTGCATGTAGCCCAACTGCAAAACAAATAAAACTCTTAAAGCCTCCGGTGGAGAAATAAGGCCGTCTGGAAGCATTCCAAACAGACATTGCATTTCCTGTAATTCATAAAGCATCAGTCCCCGCTGGAGCTGCACAAGGAGTAGCCTTGGTGGGATAGATCGCACAGACCACAGCAGAGCAGAGCAGAGCCACTAGTCCCACAGGCTTTTATGAGCTCAGAGGGAAACTCTCTCATTTTTAACAAGTCACTCCAGAAGAGCCCTGCTCTTTTCAAACCCCATCAGTGCTTTACTAAACTCATGTTTACGTTTGATTGGACTCAGCCACTTGGCTAACTTTGCGAGTACCTAAACACGGCAAAGCACCATTTCTGGAATGTGTTGGTGAACGGTGACTAAGGCAGTTACGGGCGTCTGTTCACATCTCTTTATTTGACACAGTGAACTGTAAACGACAGAAGACAGGGCCAGGCCCCAGGACGGGAGCTCATGCCAGTGCCGTGCCACCGGCGGTGGCCTGCACCTACCGTGAAGAGAGACTCGTACGCGTCGATCATCCTCTGGACGATCCCAATGATGGTGGTGCTCTCCTCGGCGCGGGCGGAGCTCTGGACCATGAACTCTTTATCCGAGCTCTTCTGCTTGTGAAGGAGGTTGGGTCCGAAAATGGTGGCCAGGTTGAGAGAAGTCATCTTGTTCCCTGGAATCTAAACATGAAACCTTGCCGTTATGCTAAGTGGACAGACCATCATGGATGACGCCACGGGCAGAAGCACTGACACAGACGTGAATAAATACTGGACGCAGCAGGAGAAAGAAGACAGACAGAGAAATGGAGACAGACTGGCAGGAACACGGAGACAGAATGCACACACACACACACTCACACACACACACACACACACACACACACACACACACACACACACACACACACACACACACACACACACACTCTCTCTCTTCCAGGATGGGGGTCTGCTAAAGAACTGGAACTCCTGCCAATACTGGCATACCTGTTGACTGAGCTTGATGGGATTAGCTCAGTTTGTTATGTATCGGCACGACATCCTGAGTAATAACAGGATAATGATGCTTAAATTGATCTCATTCTGGCTTCAGAACTACAAAAAGTCTGAGTCCTCATCAGGCAAAAAATTGTTAATCTTTGATAACTGCATAAGCACTTGTATTGGCCTTACCTGTGTAAACATTGGTGAGAATAATACCAATTCTTACCAGGCTCTCTCCTCTCACCATATTCTGTTCTTGGTTATGTATGATCCATACAGTTCGACAGACAGAAGCTTAGTTTCTCTGCTCACCTCTTGGCCGTCTCCGTGGTGGGTGTCCTCCGCGTGGTCGGCTACGGTGGACAGGAACTCCAGGAGCCGGTGCAGGGTGTCGCTGTTGCAGGGAGGCAGCAGGTAGACCAGCAGCTGCATGGAGCTGCACCTCTCCGCGGGGTCCAGCGCTGCACACAGCAGGACAGGGAGGGAGACAGACTCATGTGAACCTTGACCTATACACCCCACGTGATTACACACAATAGCTACACATGTGCACACACCTAATGGGACACGGTATGTGTTAGCTTGTTAACTTAGCTTAATGTGTTAGCTTAACTGAATCTGCAACTTCAGATCTAATAGTGGGCTGGCTATGTGTTTGACTGTGTAATATAGAGTGTAGTTTAAAGAACTAGATGAGAAGATTAGATGCTTACACATGCAGTTGATGAATGCTGTATAGAGCTCTTTGGTTAGCAGCGGGTCAGGCATGTCCCGCAGAAACTCCTTTAGAAGTGCCGCCACATCATGGACACTGTGTTCCTCATCCGGCTGGACCTCCGAGCCCTGGTCAAACTCATCTCGCAGCTACATCCGACCAGTGCAAAGACAACAGCAAGGCATTCAGCATCATCACAGCAAACTACCAAAACACTTTAAAAGCCTCTGGTCTCTGCTCACTGAAATCTCTCATACCTGTCGCACTCTTTTCTTTGAACTCCCCACACGGAAAATACCAACTGTCTGCAAACCTGTATAAAAATGAGTATAAGGGAAATATGTGATCTATATATGAAATATATACAGTATATATATATATATATATATATATATATATATATATACACAATATATATATATATTCTCAACAGTTTTAACAGTCCTGAGAAACCCAATTAAGTGAGATAATCATGAGGAAATGGACAAGTCCTGGTGGATGAGTACCATATTTCTCCAGGTGCTGGCAGCAGCAGTCCAACACCCTTGGCACCTGCCTGTAGATGGGGTTGAGGCTGAGCTTCTTGTCTCGGTGCTTCTCTTTCCTGCTGGGCGTCTGGGCTGGCAGTGAGAGCTGCAAGGCCTCCAGCAGACGAGACTCGTTGTCATCCAGGTCCGTGATGCAGTCCACAGACATCCCACCCTGGTGCAGAGATAGATAGCCTGAGATTAGTCGCATAACTCATGGAAGCATACTGCAGAATGTGCTCTTCACCGTCGTGTCTTATGTGTAGCTTAAATCTTGAATTTGTTAGACCTTCATTCCTGAGATCATACATGAGTTATACTGCAATTTTTCAATGGAAATGAATGTCTTTCATCCCCGTGCCAAAAGTATAATTTCTCGTAATATCAAACAGAAATGCTTTGAGAGGCATTGGAGGTCTATGGTAGAGAGTGGGTTTTTTTCCACCTGGGTTTCATGAGCAGTTGCAGTGCGTTGCCTAGGCAACTGTAATCAGGGCTTAGTTGAAGACATTAACTGCGCACAGTACAAAAGGCTCTCACCTTAGGCAAGAGCAGGAGATTTACTTTGGACTTGGTCGGGGGAAAGCCTAGTTTGGCCCTTTATCCTTCCCTCTACGGAGTATTGGTGTCCTTTAAACATGCTTCTTGTGAATATGCCTTATGTTAAACAAGTTTCGCCTGAGACACGCACATTTCGGTCAACGTTCTTTTTCAGTCTCTGCCCCCCCTGCCAGGTAGCTCATGGAGGTTGCTCTTACCCGTCGGCGGGCACGCGGGGCAGCCTCTGGCGTGCCGGGGGCGACGCTCTCACTCGGCGTCTCTGAGGTGGAGCTGAGCGATGAGTTGCTGCTGGAGAGCTCCTTGCTGGGCCTCTTGGTGGTGAAGTGCAGAATGGAGGAGACCAGGTCGGAGGCGGTGTCTCGGTGCTCCTCGGTGCGGTGGCCGTCGTGCCTCTGCTTGTGCACGCGGTCGTTGGCAATCACCTGCGAGAGCGGCATGCCGAACGCCTGGGGCGCAAACTCTGTGAGGAGGGAAGAGAGAGATAAATGGGCTGATAAGGAGGAGAGTTGGAAGGAAGGGATGTTTTCAGAGGGATCCTTATCACTAGCTGGCATCACTCATCAATCACCTGGCACCACCATGATACTGTCTCAAGGTCCTTAACGGCTGAGATTGAACGCAGACGCGCTGATCTTGATTATTAGCTTGCGTGGTCAAAAGGAAGACCCTTCTTTTCTGATATGGTTCAGCACACACAAAAAGACTTCTGGGATTTCTAAGAACTGGCCGGCCGTGATGACTAAGGAACCTCTTCAGATTGTTTTTGTTATTCCGCTGGCTGCCTGGTCGGCAGTGAAACTTGCATTCCATCGTACATTGTTGCAGGGGGCTGGGCGGAGCGATGCTCGGGCTGACCTTTCAGAGGCCATATACTGTATATTGTTGCACACGGCTATGTCAGTATAAACAGCTGAACGTGTCTGCTCCAGTGACTCCACATGGCTTTAGAGGCATGGATCAAAGGCGCTGCTTTCCACAGTCGGTCAGTCCACTGTCTAGCCACAGGGTGAGACAACATGGCCCAGCTGGAGAGGAACAAAGGGCCACGGGACTCACATCACAATCAAACTCCACTTTTTTCACC
>NC_045153.1:30472457-30497457 GCF_900700415.2 Clupea harengus
TCATATTGATGACAACTTCTCTATGATGATATACTGTATCTATATATCTGAAACAAGTAGTGTCTCATAATGATGACAACTTCTCCATGATGATATACTGTATCTATATATCTGAAACAAGTAGTGTCTCATAATGATGACAACTTCGGAGCCCAAGGGGCCCGGTCATTGTGAGTGCAATTTGGCACTGACCGAGCTGTAGGGAATAACACTGCTGACACGGTGGAGTTCCCACTAAGACAACCCTGCTAGATCCCTACATGCCAAGAACCTTACTAGATCCCTTCATGCCAAGAACCCTAATAGATCCCTTCATGCCAAGAACCCTAATAGATCCCTACATGCCAAGAACCCTAATAGATCCCTTCATGCCATGAACCCTAATAGATCCCTACATGCCAAGAACCCTGCTAGATCCCTAAATGCCAAGAACCCTACTAGATCCCTTCATGCCAAGAACCCTAATAGATCCCTTCATGCCAAGAACCCTAATAGATCCCTACATGCCAAGAATCCTAATAGATCCCTTCATGCCAAGAACCCTAATAGATCCCTACATGCCAAGAACCCTAATAGATCCCTTCATGCCAAGAACCTTACTAGATCCCTTCATGCCAATAACCCTGCTAGATCCCTACATGCCAAGAACCCTGCTAGATCCTTCTCCCACCAGCCCCTGTTAATCTAAGTGGTGAACAATGAGAGAGGGCTTGCTGTGTGTGTACTTGCCAAGCACAACAGTGTGTTGAAGACCAGTTCTTTTTTTCTGTATTATGGTCATGATATGCTATTGTCTTCAGCTTAATCCACGTGATACTGAACTGGGGTGAGCTGGATGTGATATTGAAGGCCACTTGAAATGTAAGAATGCTACAGTATATCCATCACACATAAAGTCTGGAAGAAGAGTACTGTAGGTTTACAGAATCAATATTAAGTGGAATTCCTTGACCTTTGAGCAACTGCCCTGTAAATCTACCCTGACAAGATTAGACTTTCTTTGATCCACTAGTCCAACCTGTCATATGAGCCCCTTTCCAAAGAGGCTTACTGACTCATTACGAGGCTTACAGTAAGGTAGCTCTCTCTCTCTCTCTCTCTTAGGAGTGCTCTATCTCATAGACACTAGGACACAGATTAGGGTTCTTAGAGTGGTCTTTTCCCAAGCCCCAGACAGTCAGTACAAAAACTTCAGAGGCCATTTGAGAAGTGTAATGTCCAACAGTTGGATGGGCAGGATTGGTCCCATCCATCCAAACCATTTCAGCTTGTGGTTTTTACATGAGAAGTTAAGAGAGGGACATCGGGTGTATCCATCTTGACCATACCCCTTCTCTAAACTCATTGTAAGTATTAGTAGCCTACAAGATCAGTTGTCATGGCGATTATCAGGATGTATTTAGAAAACAGTGGCAAGTCTCCCAGCCTTTAAACAAAGAATGGTGCGACTGTGAGGAAAAGCCTTATTAATGAGCCTTCACTGTTGAGGGATGGACACACAATGACATGGAGCGTGCCAAGATCACAAGAGGAGTTCCTTATCACACAAAAGAAGACATCCAACACACACACACACACACACACACACACACACACACACACACACACACACACACACACACACACACACACACACACACACACACACCCCACACCACTCCACACTATCCATCCCCCTTTCATTAGAGTGTATACAGGCGTAGACCTCCATCCACACAACTGAGGTCTGGGAGGCTTGAGAATGTGTGTTTAATCCTCATCCTCTGCTTGAGGCCCGGCACACACACACACACACACACACACACACAGCTGGCTGTTATCTCCAGCTGCTAAGAAGCAGCACTCACCGTGAGGACCGCTACGCTTCATTACAATGTTACATAATGCGTGAAACTATTTACAAGCACACTACATACCTAATCTGTCAAATTCAGAGATTTCCACAGGAATGTCTGTTTTCAGAGAGAGATGCACAGCAATAGAAAAGAAAACTATGAATCTGTGAAGCCAGAAACACTGACAAAGACTTGTAACTGTGGGAAGCAGCAGTGAAACACTAAAAGCCATAAAACGCATCAGATTGGTATCTTGCATTGTAATAAAATATGAATTACATAAATTCAATCAATAAGGCCTACAAGAACATTCTGTCAAAACTATGCATAGCTTTAAGCTTATCCCTAGTACATTTCACAACATGCCAAAGCATACAGAAAGTTATTTTAACAAATAGTTTGGATTTTTGCTTACAAACTCAGATATAAGCCTTCTTATCCTGGAGGTTCCTTTTCTTATTATCAATTAATATAAAAAAACATCAGCTATACTCACAGGGCTTCATCAACTGGCCAAGACAAACTGCTGTGTATTATGTAAAGCATCCAATTGTGGATTATGGAGTGTTTATGCTTTTTATATGGATCAATATCTTGCCAAATCTTAATCCAGGTTTCATTTCACAACATCAACACTGTAAAATTCCCCAACAAGTGAAAACTACTCCCAGGTTGTTTTCCCAAGTCTGCCAGATCTTTGGTCCTGCCTATGTGGTCTTCAGACCACAGAAATGGTGAACTTATGTTGTACCAGAGACATTAATGACCTATTAAAACCTATGAAAACACTGTAGACCAATGGTTATTGATGAAAGGATAAGGCAAAATAGTTAGTTCAGAAATTAGCAACTGTTCTTCATTTTTCTGTCTTAACATGATATTTTTTAAGTGTATCTATGTCTGTTTCTCTCCGAACTATCAACAGCAAGTTGAAACATAATAGGTATGCTAATAGACACTAGCTAGGTGGGTTTGTATGCATGCATTGTCTTCCCTGATACAGAGGTCAATATTATTGCTGGCGCTCCTTAGAATGAAGCAAGTTCATTTAGTTCATTTCAAACTCATACAGTCCATCCAAGAGAGCCTCATTTAGTCCAGTTTCATGTAGATTCAGATCACTGTAGTCTTAAGGCAACTATCAATTAGTAAGTCAATGAATAGCACCACTTGTAGCTCAGATTTTCCCACATATTCACAGTGTCCAATGTACACCCGTGGGTTTCCACAAAGCTCACTACTCAGTTCACAGAACACCTGCTTTTATCAGCATGTTTGTCACTGACTGTCTGACATTCTCTCAATGGTGCTGAGGTATTGGAAAGTGTGCGCAGATGTGAAAATGAATCAGAGAGGGTCTGAGAGACGGCGTTTATCTCAGCTGTCCAGGTTAGCTTTCATCCTGTGTCAGACTTGGCTCAAGTAAAGAGGAACCACTGGGCCCCTCACACTTTCAGCCGATGCCTCCACAGAAACATCTCAGCCAAAACAAGCAACAGTTTCCCGATCATGATGAAAGCTGTTCGACTGAATGTCATAGATACAATGAAGAAACAAGGAATAAGTTTCATCATCACATTGAATTTGTGGATAAAGAATACTAATCTGTGATTTGTGATCTTTGAAAGACTGTTCTCTAATGTAAGCAAGCAGAAAAAACAAGGACATAAATCATCATACTGAAGGGTATTTCCTAACTGTATATAAGAATTACTGGATGTGTATGCCTCGTTCAAGATCACTGGCACTTATGAATCAACAATACATATATCCTGAATTGATACAGTAGTTGAATATGACCAAAACATGAACAAATGGTGACAAATGAGGACAAATGATTTCTGAGTTCAAAACAATGGTGGAAGTGGTGTGCCCGGCTGACGTAAATGATAAACATAGTGTCGTTTTTAAAAAGTGCATGCCTTTACACTCCACTTCCTGGCATTCAGTTAAACGCAAGGCCACGATGCATTTGGACTTGTTATTTAAGAACATGGGGACCATCTCAATAGTCTATCCATGTCTTATCACAGCCCCAATCATAAGTGACCATGAACAACCATGAAGGTTTGTTGATGAGAAAGAAAGAATTCACAAACTGTGCGTGTGGACAGTCTTAGTGGACAGATTTTTATCATGCTTCATCCCACCCTGAACAGTTAAACCTGTCTTACGGCAAGGCGCATGGTGTGAGCTGTGTTTATATACACTGGAATGGAACTGGGACCTAGAAGGAAACAGTGGTCACTCTTACACAAGGGCTGTTAGAAAATTGTCAAATCCACGAATAACCAGATTAATGACACAATAATCTATAATATACTTCTATTTTTAACCTGATGTCAAACACCATGTGAGAAGGCAAGACTGGGAGGAGCCAGATATTTGGGTGGGAGTGATTCATTCCTGTTCGAGAGGAGTTACAACATACCTAGTGTACAGTCAAGAGTTACAACATACCTAGTGTACAGTCAAAAGCTTCAGCTTACTTACTATGGGACACAGAAATACAGCTATGCCATATTACATCTGTTATCATGAGAGTGAGTATGTCATGTTGAATTTACTTTGAGTGTTTACTGTTTTTCAGTCTTGTTTCAAAGCACAGCTATCCAAAGGACAAAAAGAGGCTAAAATTAGAAGTGAGCTTTCTGGCCACCACCCTCCCTGGAAACAACATTGTTTAACTTCTAAACAATCTAGTGAGGCAGTTCCTGCCTTTGATGTACGACTTCTGATGTCTTGCAGGTAAAGACTTCATTAAAAGTGTCAAGTATTGTCCCAGGGTCTTCTATGAATATAAATCTTCTGAGATGACAATAAACTATAACTGAGCATGAAATGTAAAGGGGTGACACACGGGATGCACTGCATTCTTTGAAGACAATGACTTCTCATGCAATAACAGCTTTATAACACTGAGTCAGCATATCAAGGAAAAGCTAAATGCATCAGTCATACTCCACATGTACAGCCACATACACACGGGTGGGACCGCACAGGCACATCAATTAGCTGTGGTGGGTTGTACCAATAGTATGGTGCTATAGATTTAGTATGTAGTATACTATAGATATAGTATGTAGTATGCTGTAGATTTAGTATGTAGTATGCTATAGATTTAATATGTAGTATGCTATAGATTTAGTATGTAGTATACTATATATATAATATGTAGTATGCTATAGATTTAGTATGTAGTATACTATATATATAATATGTAGTATGCTATAGATTTAGTATGTAGTATGTATCACTATGATCTTCTCTATTATATGAACATGTAAGCATTATTTAGTTCTTAATATATAATGCACCGCACTGTGCCGACTACATCCATGAAAGAGTTGCACGAGTCTGCACAAGCGCTGAATGCACACTTCTGTAAACTATATGTGTGGAGTGGTATGAAGATTTCTGTCTGTCTCTTGTTGGATGTCATTGTTGATGAGTCAATAGTGGTTGTTTGCTGAATGGGAGGATACTGTGTGAAATCACATGATTATTATGCATGCATGATTGCCATCAGGGAGCTGCACATGACTTCAGACTAATGTCTATGGTGTTGCACTCTAGCTATCTTTTTTAAAATCAGAAGTATGAAGAACAAGTAAGATGTGTCTGTGAATGTGCATCAGATTATTAAGAGGGAGACGAAAATATACAATTTCCACTCAGGAGTTGATTGTATTATTGATCAGTATTGATTTTCCACCAGTTATTAGAAAACAATATTCTTGAAGGTGCATATTACATTAGGCACTGAATCATCTCAAAATAATAAACAGAACATTTAATAAGAACCAATAAAAGGAGGAGCCTCACTAGCCAAGTTCCTCTGTGTTATCTACTGGGCTTTTCTTTTAGTTATCTAGTCTCTTATATAGACGAGTGTCCACGTATTCCAGACTATAGGTGTATGAGAAATCATATTAGGGGAAGGAATAGCGCCACTGGTGCAAATACTATCTTACAGCATCTCCATGTGTTATGTCTACTATTGTCTACTAATTTGAGGTCCTCATTAAGCCACTACACCTCCAGGTCCTCACAAAATAGAAATACTTTACTCTCACAAAGATATATGACATCTCGATGTATCCCCTATAACAATGCTGGAGGATACCTTGCAATCTAAAGGCTGACTGAAATTCATGATAACAGTAAACATTTAGAGGGGGGAAATGTTCAGTAGATAGATAGATAGATAGACCAATAGATAGACCAATAGATAGATAGATAGATAGATAGATAGATAACAAAACATGACAAATATATGTATGTACACAACTACTACCTTACAAGATAAAATAAAAAATAAATTGCTATTAATGTGCAAATTAA
The DNA here is from genome assembly GCF_900700415.2 of Clupea harengus. Lineage (NCBI taxonomy): Eukaryota > Metazoa > Chordata > Actinopteri > Clupeiformes > Clupeidae > Clupea > Clupea harengus. Next base: position 30,478,637 of record NC_045153.1, read on the forward strand.
ATGTAGACGGTGCATTTGTGCATATAAATGTGAATGTTTCAGAAAGTGAAAAACCAACGGTCCAGAACTGATCCGGACATACTGAAAAAAAAAACATGTGGACTGACTTACGAGGTACGATATGCGCCTGTTGAAGACCACAAGATCCTCCATGCCGCAATTTGAGGTCCTCAACTGCACTTCTAAAGGGAAAAATACTTCAACTAATGCGCAGTCACTAACAACGAACGCAAAGCCATAGGAAGACTGACAGGGCGGACGAATTCATTCTGATAAAGTTCAGCAAAGGGCGAGCTCAAATTCAAACACTCCCAGGCAGACCGCGTCTTCATTGACACACTGAACGGTGCTGCGCAGGACGTTCCAAATGTGTAAACTAGGAAAGCTGACAGATAACAAAGGCGGGGCATCACAAAACAATCTCGACTGAGAGGAAGCCCGATACGGGACAGAACAACAAAGGTTATGCTTGATTAACACGATCTGTGAAGATAACAAAGAGCTTTAAGATATGCGAGTAAACTTGCTGTATTCGGAGCAGCATGTAGCTAATATAGCTATTCATTTGTTTGCTATGTTTAAAAGCCATAAAACCTGGCAGCAATGGATAAAAATATAAATCTTGAGAATCAATCTATTTTCACCATTGCTCTCTGATTACAAGTCATTTTTTTTTTACTAACAATTGTTAGTATTGACTCATAGCCTAGTAGGGAGCAAATTTGTCTTCACAAAGTTTGTACGTATAAACTGGTGTTATCTGCTTGCCTGAGATCTTTCCTGAAGACACTTGACCCCATCATGAAGCTGCTGGTATTTCAGGTTATGCTCAAGGTAGAAGGAAGAATTGAAGTCCACTTTGGCAACCTCGCTATGCCTCACAAGAGGCTTACTGATCCAACCCAATCAAAACACAATCACTGGTCTCTAACAGATTTGAGTGGCTTCTTTTGAGCTTGCTTTTCTTTATTTCAAACAAAAGGTCCTTAGAACTACAGGCTGTTGAAATGTTACCTTGTTAATCTAAGGTCAAAATCAGTTGAGGTTACTAAGTGAAATCACAATAACAATTCCATTACATTATCTGTGCTCTGAGTCAAATCTACACTTCTCAACATGATTCCAGTATCATTTTAAGGAATGCACATTTATAGATTTGTAATTTTTTTGTTGTTGTAGCCATTGGTAGATCACCTGCCAATGGCTACAGCTTGGCATACAACTAGAGAGGAGAACCAACCATGGGTTGTAGTATTTCAGTGATTAAAGCTTTTTCTAAGTTGGTTCAACATTTTCAGCTATTTTCTAGAAAGCTGGTATGAGGTTCGCAAAGAAACAAATGTTGAGCTTTAATGATCATTGCTGCTCGCTGCGTGTTCAGAGATGTGTTCCCCGGAGATGGGATACCCCTCTCTCAAGAGAGAGCCGTCTGGAATGTAGACAGCATTCCACTGATTCAGGACGGGATCTACCTCCACTTCTGCCTAACCGCTCTCACATCACACTCAAGCAATAACACAAATCATTGCAGAATCACTGCACTCGCCCAAACAGATGCTCATATCAATATGGAAATATATGTCAACTCGGTGTCTTGCTTTAGAACAACATCTGCATGAAAGAGCTGATGCCGTGGGGTTTCTCCCAAAGATCCAGTAGCGGGCTACTTCGCAGCTACTGAACACACTACACACAACTACTGTTTAGATGTGATGCACATTATTAAAATGAATATAGAGATGAAAGAAGTCCATTTCAATCAGGTCCCCCTGAGATAAGTGTACTTTTAAGTGTCCCGCGGCAGCCTGCCTCGGGGAGAGTGCACTGGACTAAAGGTCAGACAGACAGGTCAGCTTAGCTTGATTTGTTTCAGCTGCTTCTAGAAAATTCTCAGAAAATGAGGTAAGAAAGAGAGAAAGAGTGTGAGAGAGAGAGAGAGAGAGAGAGAGAGAGGGGTGGGGGTTGGGAGGGGGAGGGGGGGGAGGACACAGAGAGAAAAAGAACAAAGTAATGATGAACTAGATGAAGAGAGAGAGATTAATGTAACACTTGTGACCTGGCGCTGTGTGATTTCCAAGCAAGACAGTGAGCACAAGACCTGTGGTCTGAGCCGGCATTCCCTCCCACTGCAGAGCGGGCTATTCTTTGTCTGATTAGCATCCCCTACATCAGACCTCAGTGCCTCTTCAACAAGTACATTTGGACTCAATAAAGGCTTATACAAAGAGAGAGGACCTGAGGACTGTTTGATGCTGAAATGGATTCAGGACTATTTCCCCGACATGTTCCCTCATTCTCCGCAGGCATTCTTTTCTCATTAAGTCCATCGCACAGAGATGTCTGAAACTGAGTACACAATCACCATGCAATAACAGTCTCGCTCTTCTTAAGAGGCCATTAGTCTAGAGCTCACCACATCCATGCGGAGAGAGAGGGGATGAAGCAGGAAATATGTAATTTACTCTGTTATTTTGGCCTCAGTTCCAGGCATTCATTTAGGCACTTCCAGTCAGCCTGAGGATCAAAGGGAAATGGCTCCCCCTACAGGCGAGATGATGACACTTGCAGTCTTCTAGAGGCAACTACTTAAAACACATTATAGTGGAGGTGAAAAACAACAAATGCATACTGGTTTAGATAAGCCTTCTTTTTGGTCTGTGGGATGAGTGTGAAGGTGCTCTTCCTTGGGATTCTATGATGTTACGATGATGTGGACTCAGGATCAAACGGTTAAGGAGAAAAGGGTCAAAAATAAGACATGAACATGAGACAGGGTATTTCTCCTGGATAGGTATGGCAATTTTAAAAGAACAAATTCTGGTGGTGCTTAAATGTAAATAATAACCACATTTTAAATAGCTCATTATCATACATTACTTATTTATATAGGCTGTTTCTACATTTGCCAAACATGGCAACAAATATGTCCCCTAGAGATCACAATGTAGCCATGTTCTGTTGCACATCTATGATCAAGAACAGTAAGCAGGAAGTCTGTAAATACTGTATAACATACCATGATTATAATCAAAGCCTACATTTGGAGGCATGATAATACTATCTTGGAGATAACTGTCTCGGCATCAAACCAGTTCACTGACAGCATTGCCAGTCCTGTCAAAGCAGTTCACTAGGTTAGCAGCAGGATATGTAGCCAGGCTAACATTTGACCACTTAGTAAATAAACAAAACCGCTACATTCTCACAGTGCTGCTTTAAGACATCACCAGATGTGTGATGAAGACCAACAGCTATGAGAGCTATTTATCACCAGTTCAATGAGGCCCCACAACTTTATACGCTGTAATAACATGCCTCTGGCACGACAAATTAGCCCACAACTTTGATGTGAATGCTATTAGTCTATACACAAAGGCAGTGTCTAATCAAAACAAGTTGCCATTTAAGATCAACAACTAAATCCCCCTTCAGAGGACTATGGCCCTGCCCATCAGTACCCATGTTAAGTCAATAAGGGCAACTTTGGCCTTTTGTTCCCTGCACATATGGAACCCTTTTGTCACGAGAGTGTGTAACTTGTACTCTCTGCTTTTGAAAAAGAGAGAAAGAAAGAAAGAAAGAAACGTTTTGAAAATGGGACAATGTGACAAAGATGGTAGGAGAGGGAGAGGGAGAAGAGAGAATAGAGAGAGGTAGGAAGAGATGTGAGTTTAAAAGTCTTAATCAATCTAAGTGAATTCAAAATGTCTGCATATCTAACTCTGAGATGTGAGACAGGACTTGTGGTCAGGGAGGGAATGTCCACAACCACATGAAGCACAAACTGACTTCGGGCTCAGATGCCTACACCCAACAACTGAAAACCTTTCTGTAAACAAAGCGATGGCCTCCGTCGCAGCTCGGCTGAAGGCCTGCAGTACTCGAGTGAAACACAGGCACAAACAGATGTTGGATGGGTCTCTATGTTTATCAGTCTAGCACACTAAGGTTTATCTAAGTCATATTAATTATGATGGATTAGAAACAATGAGAAATTAAATCTCCTGATGGAAAAAAAGCTGCACTGTCAAATTAGTTTGATCCCATTTAGCTTCGGAGAGGATGCTTCAGCTAGAAAAACAATATTTTTTTTCGATCAAATGCTCCTCATTGGAAGAAGGAAGTTTGAAATGTAGGAACTACAAATGATGCTGTAGTGTAATAGGGGAATTACGTGGTATTTTCAAAATTGTTCAGTGACTCATTCTGCTCATGATGCAAAAGACACGGCACAGTGTTACAGCTGGGCTTTTCACAACCCATAAACCTCGACTGAAAGAGTTATAAATGTTTCGCGATCCGAGGCAAACAAAAACGAAAGAAAAAGCACAGCGGTGCAGAAAAAAACGGAACGAGGTTCTCCAATCATACAAACAAAAGCCCCAAACTGAGCACAGAGCAGCCCAAACCAGCCCCTTGCCAATATCAAACCCATATGTAAAGCATTATGAGAAAAGGGAAGCATCTTTCCGGCAGCTCTATTTATAGCTTCCAAAACATTTACGGATTCTGACTGTGCTTTGCTGAGCGTGTATGTGAAGTGGCAGCCATCCAGGCTTTAGGCTGGAGAAGTCCCCCCTTTATTTCAGACTGAGAGGCTGGAGATGTTGACAAAAGCGAACCGTATGGTTTGTTTTTGTAGTTCTTCTTGTGAAAAGTGTTGAAGTAAAGAGGATGAAATGTTTTGGGTCAGGGTTGGTCTGCAATCATCTTTGGGAAATCAAAAAGTAAAAAAAAAAAAAAATGTTCCTGTGGGATAGTGCTAATAGCCCCAGCGCTGCATAGTTGTGCTTCTCTCCGTTACAGACTCTGGGAGCACGGGCAGATAAACGCCAGAGGAGTGAGCCGGCTCTGTTCCATGGCACATATCCTACGCTGACAGTCTCCTGCGGGAAGAACTATTTGCCTAGGGGAACATAGCCAAGGATCAGGTCATGCTGCTCTGTTGTGAGAAATAGGAGTGGGGGCCTTACTTCATGTAAACCAGATGTCTCTTTACTTTACATTTCAACTCAGCCATTTCAGAGCTCAACAAGGACCTTCACTAGGGGGAACTATGATTCATGCAACACAGGCAAGTATCAAGTATCTATTTAGGGCCCCATTTATCACAAGCTTTGCATGTTTTAATTCAGAGGAACAACGGCAGGATCATTTCATTCAAGTTCAATTACAAATCTATGACTTATTGCTGCACTGGGATGGGCAGATTTCAGAACTTGCAGTCTTGATTGAATGGATGTTGTACTTGTCTGTATGTATTTAAAAGCTTTATTATATACTTTTCCAAACAACATTTTATAAAAGGTGTAAAAATACAACTAAGACTGAATACTTGTCAAGACAAATTCCCCTCCCTGAAATGCATTGGTTTATAAAAGGTATTTTGGCATTGTTTACTTTGGCAGTGCTTCGTAAATCCAGTGTAAATAACTTCACACAGAAACAAAAGACTTTGCCAAACAAGAAGATTACAAAGTTTCCAGTTAAAGAGCACACACCCCATTTCAAACTGGTAACAGTGCCAAACCGTACTTCATCTAAGGGGGAAACACTGTCAGGCTGCCCCCCTGTGCTATTGAAACTGTATCTTGGTAACAGCCGACACCAAAAACCAACCAGTCAACCTTATATCCTTTAAAAGAGTGACTGTAACTACTTAGAATAAATTAAATTGTGGCTTGTTTTAAATGACTGCAGGCAAGGAGCAATCAATTATTGCAATGGATGTTTTAAGCACTTTGCATACTGTCAGAAGCCATGCTGGTTTTGAGCAGCCTGTTCAAACTTCCAGGAAACAAATTCAACAAACTGAGTTTGCCAAATGTTTGCTCATCGATTGACTCCAGTTACTCCAGATGATACATGCCTGGAAAGGTTTCAGAAAGAGTAACACATGGCATAACTTCTGTGAAGCTGTGTGCTTGCAACTTAAGAATAAGGGCCTCGTGCTGACACATTAAGCATATTGGAATATCAAATAAAATATTGACATCCCTGTTATTCTGAAGGACTGAATACTTACACCACAGTTCGCTTTCTGGTATTAATCAGGATAAACGTGATTGATAGCGTTTACATTACCATGGAGCCTGTTTTTCTCATTGGACGGCTTCCTAATGACTGTGGTGAAAGGACTCCAAGTGCCAAAGTTGCATAATTCACCCATCAAAGTGGTGCCATGGCAGTGTAATTGTGTCACTGAGAATGAAAGCCAGTTACAAGGAATTATACCTGCTATATTCCAGATGGAACACAAAGTCATAGGCTTACTAAATGCAGAGTCCAGTTTGTGTGCTTCAATGTGATTCCCTTGTGCACTACAAGTGTCATGTAATAGTACACTTAAAATGCATCAAAACCACTGCAGACCACTTTGTTGATCACCAGCGTTACCAACGTCAGTGTTCATTGTGTCTCCATCCAGGTCCCAACAATGGAAGAAGAGTTAGCGCAAGGTTTGCTAAGCTCGACGGTCATGGTTTATGCTCACATACCCTAACCACTGAACTGCTTTGGTTCTTCTCTACACTTGGGAAACTTGTGGAAATAGCAAGAATTCATCAGACTGTGAAGCCGACCTGACTGCACTCCAAAAAAGGCTTATAGTCAAACTGCTGAATGACTCCAAAAACATTTCCATTAATGTCAACACTCCTCTTAATATATTTCACTAAGTAAAACCCTACATTTTTTCACGTACCCTTCCTCAAATTAACAAACACTTTCACGTGGCATGAAATGAACACCCATCTTTGCGAGATCACAGTTGCTCAAGTGGAGGAACACATTAGTTATGAGATGATAGCTGAAGAGTCTCAATCCAAACAGCTGTCAATTATCTTGTATTCCCTAGACTTGTCAAGTGATAGTCCCATTCAATGACTGACCATCAATAGCCCACGTCTCTAGTGACTATCAAAGTCAAAGAGGAGGCACATTTGTATACCATAAAAAAACAAATATACTAAACAATTAAGTCTTAAGAGGTTTTTAGCATCTTAAGTCTACTCCCAAAGACAACAAACTAACTAAATCTATTAGGCCAGTTGATTAACAGTTGTTATCATTTTATTCTGGAGTAATCCAAAAGAGATTAGTCATGTGAAAACTCTGTCCTGTCACTCTTTTGTCTTTTTTCACAGAACAATTTCACTTTCATGTTATCTTGAAGAAAACATTTTGTCCTTATTTGGTCAGGCATGTTTTACAAGACACCATGGTTTCAAAGAATTCTGTGGAATAGTACGGGTAAAATGTTTGTAAAACCACACCAATCTCAAAATAGAACAAGTCTTCAAGTATTTTTTCAACAGGATAAATAAAGGGGAAACTAAGTTCTTTACGAAGAAGTCCTGTGTGTGTGTGTTAGTGTCTGTAAAATTTCAAAAGTTTCATTCTTAATGAGAACTGACTTACAAAATAAATCAATTTGAATAAAAACACTCCACCTGCCCAGAATTGCACAATTACCACTGCCTCTAAGGGCCTGCTGTGCTTCACCAAGACATCTTTGGGGGCAACTTACACTCAAAACTATTTGGGTTGCTGCTATCCATAGCCAGCGATCTCCAAAACAAATCATAGTTTCAGCTAAGGTATTTTGGATTGTCAGAAAGAGGGAGGCACGCAGATCCAAACAGAGGATCCCACGCTGGCCCCAGAACTGCAGCTTGACCCAATTATGCCTGGGAGGAATACATCTGCTTTAAACTTGAGCATTTAAGGAGTGCAGTCAGGGTCCACACGAGGAGTCGGGCTGGAGACTCACCTCGGGCAAAGCTGCAGAGCGCCTCCTCCCACACTCCTCCTCTCCCTGATATCATGAAAGTTCAATCATTCTGCAGCAGGACTTTGCACAAAACATAACCTCAAGGACACTAGCCCATATTTCTGTCAGATTATGGGCTATACTAGAATATCTAGGTCATAAAGGCTACTTCTCAGAAACAACAACAAAATGATGATAACAATAATAATACATATATTTAAAAAGATCTGCTTTCCATAATGAATAAATTAGAAACGTTTAAGGATTTTCATATTTCTGTGCTGTCCTGATAGAGGAACTTTAAGATGTATGTAATGTTTGCTTACAGCAAATGGATTCAAAGACAAACAATGGAACTCACAGCCTGATTATATCTGTATTCACAGTATTCATTTCAACTTCCTAAGTGGTTATCATTTCAGGCTTTTGAGAATGATGGCACTGTGTATAACTGTTATAACTACACATTAGGACAAGATCACCAAGAGGGATGACTGATCCCTAATATTTAACAAAAATGAATTAGCATGTTGCTGTTTTATGAAATTCTACCATTTCGATGGACATCTGTTATATATAAACAACAATATATATATATATATATATATATATATATATATATATGTGTGTGTGTGTGTGTGTGTGTAGTCTAGCCACAATGGACTTCTACCTGGACAAACAGAAGTATTCAAGACTTAAACACTCTTCAGGAATATGAAAGTCTGTTCTCTTTTATAGGAAAGGATGGTTGTATCACCTTTTACAAAAAGAAGAAGAAGAAGAAGCTGGTGACCATAACGATTGAACTATGTCACAGATTACAAAAAGGAAAATACTGCCCTCATTCTACAACAACCCAAAATCTCCCACATCACACCCATAACTCATGAAATCAAACCCATACCTCAGACTGATACACCGTGTACGACTGAGTATTCTGATGGTGCAGCTTTTTCTGTAGCCACTTTCGAGGTGAGAAAAGGGTACTCGAGCCTCCTGCTGCTGTTGGCGTTGTGCACCGAATAAACGCCAGGTCTACAGTACTCCGTTTTAAGTTCTTTCCGTCGTGGTCAGAACTTATGTCAGCCGACAATAAGGAGTCTGAGGATGGGAACAGGCTCGAAGATGAATGATGCTGTTTCACTCGTGTTGTCTTGGCGCGCGCCTCCACTTGACCTGCCGCGAGGTTCTCGGAAGACGCTTGGAGGTACGATAAACCACCTGTTTGATTCGAAGCAAGACAATGCAACTTCGCCTCGCCTGGATATCCCAACGAGCCATTTGGGTCGGCTCCATAGTTTCTAATCAACGCTGGATCTAAACTTCGAGTCTGCCGTAACTTCCTTTTAGAAATATGTTTGGATGCTGGCGAAGAGCAAGAGAAAACGTTCAGCAGTCCTTGGGCGGACATGATTTTTCATTTCCCAACAAATTGTCCAACACAATGTATGTTCATCCTGGCAATGACTGATGAAGTCATAAGGCAAAATACTATATTCACGCGCACATTCCAGTGGCGTGTAATATGTCAAAAGAAATTGCGCAGTACAGTAGTTTCACAACCTGTGATCCGCACCGTCTGGGCTGCGCCTCGTGAGTAATGGATTGAATATGCCTGTAGATCTCTGCTCCCATCAGTCGCAACGGTGCGTCAGAGCTACTTTTCTCTTACCACTCAAATAAACCTACTATTTAGTTGGCTAAGTCAATCGCTGTTGCTTCGACGGATTCACCGATCTGAATTTCCTCGTAATTAGTCCTTCAGCCAAGTAGCTGTCTACTTTTCGTAACAGCAGGCTTGATTTTAAAGCACGTCCTGCAGAATACTGAACTCGAACTCTCTTGGAGGCACATTAACTCAGAGTGGGGGTAATATGGGAACAGTAAACTCTCCATCCCATGGGAAAGAAGAGGAAAGCAGAACTCAAGATAAAAGGGCCTATCCTCGAGGACTATATGGCACTGATAATGTTCATCAGATACCAGAGGGCTCTGAAGAGACGGAGGAAATGGCGAGAGAGACCGTTTGTCTGATCCTCGAAATTAGCCAACATTATCGTGGTGAAAACCTTGAGAAGAATCCAGGTGCCCCCCACACTGTCTTAAGAAAAGCTTGGGACTGATGCCTTTGCATCATGAATCATAATTCGTTGCGTCATGAAATGTAGTTCTGTAAACAAACTTCAAAAGTTAAAAAAATATAAAAATAATCTCTGATTTTAGATAAGCTTATTTCATAACAATATTTCATTATCACATTAGAGACATTGGTTGTTCCCATATTATGCTTTTGTTACAGTAGTGTGGGAACCGCCCATGTCTCACGCCAGTCTGACCAAGGAATTGTCTTAGGATACTATGACTTAATGATGACTGATCTTCATTTGCAGTTGTGTAAGTCATAGCTCAGCCCAACGGGAGAAAACATCATGTTAGGACAACATTTTCGAATAGAAAGAGATGGGCATGTGTTTACTCCACAGTGGAGAAATGCTTTTTATAAAGAGTGCCAACTGGCGACATCTAGTGGCCGTACGACTAAAAAGCATTGAGACATTTAGTCCAGTGCTATGGTGCGTCATATGGCACATCATCTGCATAGCTAGATAAATAAGGTTGACTTTCATTAGATTTCCTAAATTTTGAATTATTAACTAAAAAAAAAGTAAAAAAAAAAAAAAACAATGTTGTTGGCATGGAGACATGGCTGCATGTATGAAGTCTGAGTCCAATAGAATACACATGAGAGTACTCAAGGGGGCGATCTGTTAGTTTAAAGGCAAACATTCCCTTGCCTGCTGGAGGCTCTTCGTCACTGAATACATGTTTGTTTTATGAAGTCTGTAGTACACTCAGAGGGATTCAGTCCTGCATGATCCAAAAAGCATCCAGTGTCAACTCTCCCCAGCCACTGCACAGAACAGTAGGTATCAATATTAGATTTAATGTTTGTATATAATTGAAATCAGTATATAGATCTGAACATATAGTCCAGAATGTTTCACCATCTGGCTTCTTTCCAATGCAAAGGAGGTGATTCACAAGTCAAGGGTGTGAACATTCCCGACATCTAGAATCCCCATTAATGCAACCCTTTCTCCTCCCTGTCTGAATTTGGCTGAGAACAAACTTGCCCATACATAAAACATACCCAGCTGTCTCACACAATCTGAGCATTTAAACCGATCTTAAGAATTAATTAACATGTTTAAAAGATCATCATAGTTTTTAAAAATGCAGTCCTTCACCTTCCTGAACTGTTTAGTAAGGAGGTGTTCTCTGGGGGAAGTATTCTCTGTGGGGGTCTTTCTGAGGCCCTTAAAGAGGAGAAATGCCAGAGTAAAAGGCTTCACATGTACTATATCACCTCAGATTTGTATTGAGGTGTCTTGACTAAGTGTCACACTGAAAGATGATTGCTTTACTGTTTTTAGCACCATGTGGAACTACAATGGCGTGTAAATCAAAGCCCTTCATTGCCCCTATATCACTTGCACACACACCAGCAGACCCGTATATATCCACATACACTGGCATGAACACATAGTCTGTCTGAGGGAGAGTTCAGCTTTTCACAGCAACATGAAAAGAGCGAGAGAGCGCCTTAGTTAGTGTAATTCCCCACATGGCCACTGGTGGGTGCTGATGGATAGCTTGAGTCTGCTGAGCATTGCCGCAGTTTCAGCACGAACAGGCACTTTTTCAAGCACCGGCTTCAATTGAGGATGAGTGTATGCTCCGATTTAAATGATTTGGGTTAATCCCTTCTCAAAGACACATGTTTGTTGTTTGTGTGTGTGTGTTTGTGTGTGTATGTGTGTGTATAGCATGGAACCACATTTTCAGCAGTTCGTATTAACTGTTTAGAAATGTTGCCATTGTTATTGCTAACAATTCCCAGCTTAATTATAAGAGGAATTTTAACTCAAGAGCATCCAGCGTTAATGCTTAGCTCTTTGGCATCGTCTATTCAGGCTAAGATTTCCTCTCTGAATTGCAGTCATAAAGCTTAATAGGTAAGGGAGGAACACACAATTTGTATTCATATGATTTGAATTTACAGAGTGATGTAGTGATGTTCTTCTTTGTAAATACCTGTAAATTCTTGTAAATCCTAAAATCAGTTTTGTTTGCCTTACTTTGTTTGTTGTTCTTATATTCCCATACAGTGTAGATGAGTGGTTTTGGATTTGTTTATTTAGTTCACTCATCATTTGTTATTGTTGTTTTAGACAATATCGCATGTTAAAAGTCTGCTCCCCTGCCTTCTATTCTGTTAGACTAATTAACTAGGAAATGTGTTTAACATAGTTGGACAGCAATAGTTAATCCCTCTTTGTTTCACCAAAAGTCAAGGATTTTTTCCTTTTCAAATTTGAAATGTAAGGCCTCAGTCCTTACAAAACCATGTGTAGGAGTGGAGTTCTTTCAGCTAACCCACGTTTACATACAAAAAAAACAATGTCTAAACAGAACTTGACAGCCATATGAGAGTAAATCTCCAGATACGTTTCCAAAACCAACTATACACTTCCATTAATTACCTTGAGTCCTCTCTGGAAAACAAACAAACAATTTTCTGCATGAGCGGGCCAGGCCGTTTCCTGTCTTATCCGTCCCAGTGCAGCGCAGCTCTGTGGAGATAGAAGCCCTGTATTTCATCATACTCGCATGCCAGGAGGGGTTGTTTTGCTGAGGCATCTGACCTGAACAGGTTCTGCCGACGGGCCCCCATGAGGATAAAGACAGCTGTGGCCCAGTGGGGTGCTGTGGTTAACCAAGCCACAGAGGATTCTCCTGCTGCGATGATGGAGAGAATGTCTCAATATTTAATGAATAGGGCGAGATGGTGAATGATTTCATTCCTTCAGCGCAGACCATGTCAGACTGTGACACAGGGTTTTGGTCAATTATACGTCTCTCTTGTAGTGGAAGGGTTTCACCGCTGCATGACAGCAGGTTAAAGCCGTTCCCTGCTGTCAACACACAGACCCTGTCACAGCGTGGAACAGGAAATTCTTTTTCTTTATATTGTGCCTGTTACCTCGTTAGTTCTGGATTCAGGGGGCCAGGGGCTGATAAACATGGAGTAAGTAAAACACTTCTTGTAATATCCTGTCTTCATGCCTACTGGGTTATCGCATGTTCTGTGCAACTGGATGTAATCTACTTCAGATCTGTTCAGTAACACCTAGCCCTGAAGTGATCGATGCAGATTTGTGCGCATTAGCGAGGACTCTCTGCTGCCAAGCACACTCTATTCACCTCTGCATAACCTCTGTAAGAAGAGAATTTGCTTTTAAGTATAGCATTACGGAAAACACTGGCATTAGTATGCGGTGTGATTATCCCTGTCGGTGCTCTGCCCAGAGTTGTAAGTGTACAGGTCACCATTAATTAAGTTATTATACACTGAAGGGCCTCCTCAAATTAGATAAACACTTTCATCTTGGTTCATATTTCTTTTTCTGTAACACCTGGGCACTCACACATGTGATGGGTTATAACACTCGTTAAACCACAAGACATCTTCTAATGCCTTTAGAGGACCATTAGACATCAGGTTGAGTGCTATGATTACCAAGGTTCTGAGCAATCATGTACCTTGTATGGAATGGCGGGGGAAATTGGAGTACGTTGAAATCCAATTAAATGTTAGACATTATCTTAATCAGCTACTTTCAAAAGCAGAGCCAAAGTCAGGCTATGAATCTCTGAGTTTCACTGAACGCTGAACTTTGAAACACAAGACCACCATTGACAAGACGCATTGATTTTTTTTCTTCTTCTTCTCTGTGTCAATAGGCTAGAAAGTGGAGCAACTCCAGACTATCAATGTCAAACGTCAGAAAATCTATGAGACCTCGCTCTGATTTCACCTCCGCCTCCCTCAGACTAGAAGGAGACTGCAGGCACCTCTTTTCCGTTTATTCAAAGAGGAGATTCCTGCCCAGTGGCGTGACCATGGAGCCAGACCAGGAGACTGGACCCCTGGCAGACACCCCATCAAGCTGGAATGGAGAGGAAACACAACGACAGCAGCAGACGTAAGTTCACCTGATTCAGTCGTTTTTATTTATTTATTGTTTTGTGTAATTTAACCATTTTAAATTTCTTATGGAGTAGTGAGGGTCAGTGCTGAAATGAAATGAATGATATTGTAAACACGGATGACTATTTGTTTCTGTTTCTGAAAACAAATATTCCTTCAATGATTTTTGGGAATGTACATTTTTAAATTGCATTGTGCTGTGAGTGTTAAATTCGAACAGCTCTAACAACAACCATAGCTACGCTCGTAATGAAAACAATTCATCACCCACCTCATTCATCAGTCGCAGCATCAGCTGTTGTTTTTGTCATTTTCATGATTTAGCGTCTACCCTTTATCATTTGAGTGGATGGATTTAAGCTGCCTTAAGTGAAGTTATAATGTATGTTAATCCATGGGATGATTTTATACCCAATAAACTGTAGTGTCATAAAGACAAATAGTTCTGCAGTTGACAGAAAAAGAGATGAAATGTGTTGGTGGTTTCTGAAGAATGGTGTCCCTGCAGTGAGCTGCATTTTAAGCAACACACCCTCTGTTTTGTGACCTTACCGGCTTTCCATGAGCACATTGATTTCCCCCACACATTTCAGATACTTGCTGAATACCCGGAACCCGATCCCTTGTAAGCTGAGGGTGGGAGAGGGGTGTGTGTAGACGTGAAAACAGCCAGATGAGACTGAAAACAGTCTTTGGGCTGGGCTTTCTTTGCCTTTTATCACACCCCTGTCTGACATGGCTCAGTTACACTAAGCAGGAAGATGTGCACAAGTGTGAGTCATAGAAAACAAGAGGCCATGAAATCATGTGTTTGCAGCGGAGGTTGAGACAGCTGATCTTTTTTTCCCCGTTTCATAACAATCTGGAGGACTCATGGATGCCGTCTGGATTCGTCCCATCTGAAACCATGGCAACATTTCTAAAACACATACTGCACTTGCAATTGCTTTGAAAGGGATCCTTTCATGTGCAGCACTTTGATACCTATCTGCCAGACTATAAAGCTTGAATGCACCTCCAAAAAAAGTGCTTGCTTCTGAGAGTAACAGGAGTGACAACGATTCATTCAGATATATATGTAGATTGTGCAAATCTGGCTTGATCCATTGGGCCATGTGAAACGACAGATCTATTAGTTGGGTCCAGTAGGGTGAAGACTATTGCACAGCATGGCTGATTACCCAGCACTCAAGAACATTCAGTGATGAACGCTGCATGAGCTGCTGTAGGGTGGTCTTCAGCTCACGCATCAACATGTAAAGCCTAATGCTAGTTTTATGCAGCATTACCAAAACCCATCAAGCAGTCGATACAGATCTTACTGCGAACCTGATTATTAATACTGTGCCTCTTCAACAGCCATGTATATATCACTATAGAGCTTAGTGCGCCTTTTTGGCGGAGAGAATCATACTTAACTTTTATTTATTTAATTCATTTAAATTTTGACTGGCCCATAAAGTAGATAGAGCGCCCCATTTGGTGTTTCTGAACCGCCTGGCCCAATCACATCTTACCTGGCCACCCCCCTTTGTGTCTAAGTCTCAACCATTAAACAGCTTTAGCTCAGTGTTGAAAAAATGAATGAATTAGCGAAGTGCAAATGAGTTGCTAAGATATTGAGGACAAAACAAGGCAGACTTTGCAGCGCCTTCTGAAGCAGCTGCGCCATCGCTGATACTGTCGTGAGCCGGTAGACGAAGAGAGGGGCTCAGGTGAGGACAGGAGGAGGTGGTCAAGAGAGCACAATGGGTAAGCAGAAGCTCAGATGGCTTAGCAGGCGTCAGGAGTGTGTCGTGAGTACGGTGATGGGTTAGCAGGTGTCAGGAGTGTGTCGTGAGTAAGGTGATACAAATCATAGAGCCCCAGTGCTTTTAGATTAGGCTACTTTAAAGTTCAGCATCTCATAAAGCCTCCTTTGATACAGTTGAGCCAAATAGCGCTAGTGGGGAAGCATTTGCATCAAAATGAAGGTTGATAAAACGTAGTATGTCAGCTAGCTATGAGTTGGCTGTCAGTGTTTCAGTGGGCTAAAAATGTCTTCCATTGTAACTTCCATGTAACCATTAGCATTAAAAAATAGGCAGCAGTTACTGATACTTTGTTCATTTATTTATTAGGCTACTGGGTGGCAGTGCTCTTTCTTCCTCTTCTTTTGGGACTTAAAATAGTCTGGTGAAATTAGACATTAGACATTAAACATAATTTAACCTCAAGAGTTCAAGAACCCAGTCAAAGAAACAACATTGCCCCATACTGAGCTTTTGTCCCATTCTAAGCTTTGATTAGTTTGTTCATGGAAAGTGACACTGGCTAATTTTTAGAATTGATACAACTTGTCCATTATAACATTGAAATAATGGAGCTTTTTGATGAAGATGAAGATGCTTTTTGCACATCTTTTTCATCGTAGAAATCCAATCATTCTAGACCTAGTATGTTAATAGTCAATTGTCTAGCCCTGTCTTGGGTCATGCCATGCTAACGGTGCAATTCAGATTGAAATGCTTAATGGGAAGCCTGCATGTATTATCACATAAATGTCTCTGCTGGATGCAATACAATTGATTGAACAAATTGCACTGTATTGCAAACACAGTAAACCCCCTGGGTAAACATTGTCTTTCTATATTTATCATGTTAGTATTAGCTAGTAGTATTAGTATCTCTGTGCTGTGTCGAGCCACTCGCATCACTTTATGCAAATCACTGCATCCAGAGTTTGTTCCGCTCCATAAACTCTGCCATTCTCTGATGCAAACCCCTTTTCCTCTTTATTAATGTGGTTGACATTCAGAGCATCCAACAAATCCATAAACCAGACTCATTTTAGAGATCAAACTGTGCCCCCCTAGAGAGGAAGAGAATGTATTGCAACAGAAAGATCCTTAGGGATTATTCTCAAATTTTGTGGCATGCATCCTGTACATTTAGGAAGTACCCATCTGCTTTCAGGCTGCTAGTGAGGAAACACAGCGTAAAACCCTGTGTGTGTGTGATTGTGTGTGTGCGTGTGCGTGTGTGTGTGGTGTATATGTGTGTGTGTGTTTGTGTGCGAGTGAGTGAGTGTGTGTGTGTGTGTGTGTTTGTGTGTGTGTGTGTGTGTGTGTGTGTGTGTGTGTGTGTGTGTGCGCATATGTGTGTGTGTGTGTGTTTGTGTGCGAGTGCGTGTGCACGCGCATTATGGAAAAACAGGCCACTGATGCTGTGCACTGTGGCCGTAGGGCCTGTGTCATGCCACATGACTGGGTAGGTCCATGATAAATATTCATGTCACAGGGGGAAATACTTATGTCAATGTTATTGGCCTGGGCATTACCAAATATTTTCCCCACATAAACATTTGACATAACATTAACCCTTAAACACAGTTGCAATAGAAACAAATCACTCACTTTATGCTAATTTAAAGTATAACACTCTATTACATAGAAACCATTAGAGTATACTGTTATATTTGGACTAGAGTTAAGTTAACTATCAGTAATCATGCATATTATTGCATTTCATGTCAATGCCTGTTTTATTCAAATCATGGTACACACAGGATTTTATATGTATTGGATACATTACTGATACCAATAAGCATATTACATTCTGCAATTCAGTAAGAGCTAAAGAGCTAAACATGGCAAGAGTGATTACTGTGTATAATTCATAATTTGAATCACTGATAGCATGTTTCACTCTGCTCAGAGAGAGGGTCTCTGCTTGGGCTGGTTTCATGTTCAGTACGGGTCTGCATGTGCTCAATGGCCAAGAGAGAGAGAGAGAGAAGGGGAGGGAGAGAGAGAGAGAGAGAGGGGGAGAGAGAGAGAGTGAGAGAGATTGGGAGTGAGATTGGGAGTGAGAGAGAGAGAGAGAGAGAGAGTGAGAGGGAGAGGGAGAGTGAGAGGGAGAGGGAGAGGGAGAGGGAGAGGGAGAGGGAGAGGGAGAGAGAGAGAGAGAGAGAGAGAGTGGGAGAAGGAGAGAGAGAGAGAAAGAGAAAGAGGGAGAGAGAGAGAGAGAGAGAGAGAGAGAGAGTGGGAGAAGGAGAGAGAGAGAGAAAGAGGGAGAGAGAGAGAGAGAGAGAGAGAGAGAGTGAGAAAGAGGGATAGAGAGAGAGAGTGAGAGTGGGAGATCGCATATGGAATGAGGATGTCAGGATTCCCAGAAGAAGCCAGATTGTTGGTACTCTAAATGTCTGAAAGACAAACAGTCTTATGTAATGAGATGATCATTTGACGTGAGACTCAGTGAACAGCCGCGGAGTCTTCTCATAACTAATGAAAGACACGCCCGACTCCACGCATGAAGAAGTCAACATGCCGCAGCCCATGCTGAAGTTCTTCTTAAATACATCTGGGGCTCATCCTATAAATAGACTCAATTTGAAGTCATGCTGATAGAAAAAGGGGCACTGATGTTAAACACACATTTCGTTCGTGATGACTACTGAATCCGAAGCACAGGATGTGGGCCCTGTGTGTTGTAACACAATGATTTTTCTAGCTGCTATGCTACAAAATCTCAAATATTTATGCTAGATAAGTGAAATGAATACACTGTGTAGAGTGTATAAATCTCAAATATTTAGCCAGAGAGGTCAAATGAATACACTTTGTAGAGTCCTTGCAGCATTGTAAGTTGATATAGATAGAGTGGTTCGCTTCAAAAGCACATAACAATGAGGACTGCCAAAAACGGATGGACCCCAGTGTCCTGAATCAGGACTTTGTCTCAGATTATAAATGCGTTTGGGGCCTGTGGTGTTTTGAGTGATACTGCACTGTAAATCAACAAAAAAAAACTGGAAGGGGCTCATGTTAGACAATACGAAGGACTGCCAAAATAGAGAATTTGATATTTATGAGGCAGCCTGTGGTGGAGTGTTGTCCAGCGGCAGAGCACTGACTGGTTCTCTGGCCTGGCCTTTGCCTGTGTATCCGGGCACAGGGACAAGAGGACAAAGCTCCCTTCCACTGGATTTTCCATTTTTTTACCGTGGCGTGGCGTTGT